>NW_004444127.1:3887630-3892223 GCF_000243295.1 Trichechus manatus latirostris | reverse complement strand
TCAGTTCGAACCACCAACCTTTTGGTTAAGAGCCAAGCGCTTCACCATTGTGCCACTAGGGCTCCTTAAATTACAGCTAGATGGCAGCAATTTGCATGTCAACAGGTCTTTCATTAGAAAGATCAGTACGAGTTCCAAGGTCAGGCCAAAAATACTCATTTTCTCATCTCAAGGTAAAAAATTTAACCAGCATTGACAAAATAAATATAAGAGAAAAATATTATGCTAGTTCGTCTCAGTGGCTAATATGGCCATTCTAGATACAGATATGAAAGACATGAGGTAGCACTTAGTGCCTGCACATCTGCTCACTACATTTTCTCGAGCTAAATGAAAGTAGCGTCTCGGCTATGCAGTTAAAAGAAACGGAATGGATCTGCCCCATCTAAAATCTCTTCTGGAAAACTCTAACAACAAAATGACTTACTAAGCAAGAAAAAACTCAGAAGCAGACTCACAGAAAACAAAACTGTGCTAGAAAATTCTGGCTGAAGCCATTTAACAAAATTCAGCATACTTGTCCTGAACTCTATGACCTGGGGTTGTCCTTCAGTGCCATCTGCTGCTTGAGAATAAACAGTGGCCTTGCACTGTGTGCCAGGCTTTAATCCAACAAGCTGGTCTTCTGTGCCCCATGACCCCTGGTGACAGGATGAGGCTGCAGTTCAAGGTACACAGGGGCAGTGTGGTTGCTGGGTAGCTTCTCTGCTGGGCTTCTCTCAGTGTTGTTGGCTTCTGTGGGAAACACGAAAGGTAAAGACATTAACTGCAACAAACACATCCCCCATCTTCCTTCACTACCCCCCATCCTCCACCCCAGTGGCACATCAGACAGTCACTACTCCATAAATATCTGTTCCCTTCCTTCCCCAGGCAGAGGTGCATCCTCTTGAAAGGGCCCTGACTTTTGCCAGATACTTTGCTCCATACACTTACCCCAGGTAAAAAATTCAGTTATCATTCAGTCGATTCTAACTCATGGTGACCCCATGTGTGTCAGAGTAGAACTGTGCTCCATAGGGTTTTCAGTGGCTGACTTTTTTGGAAGCAGATCAGGAGGACTTTCTTCCAAGTCGTCTCTGGGTGGACTCAATCCACCAACCTTTCAGTTAGCAGCTGAGCGAGTTAACCATTTGCACCACCTGGGGACTCCTTACCCCCGGTAGCCGCACAGATACTTTGTGCTGCTCCTGCTCAGCCACCTTGGACCACTCTCCCTTCTTTTGAGACACCATCTTCTCCCATCCCAATGTTTAACTTGTTTTTCCAAGAACAGTGACATGATTCCAATATGCCTAATCAGAGCCTCACTCAAGGAATTCTTCCCCCTGGCCAGGCCTCAGCTGATTAGGGGAAGGGTGGGGTGTGAGAACAGGGGAACTGGGGTGGCCATTTCTCCTTGAGTTAGATGGAGGGAGCCTCTCTGAGAATGAAGTTGAGAAACAGAAGCAGGAAGAGATCAGAGCCACCTCGTCTCTTTCCTTAAGGCCTCACTGGCCATAGCAGGGAAATAAACACAAGCCAATAAATTGCTCTTTCAGTCTAAGCAATGTAAAGTCTGGTTTCTGTCACTTGCCATCAGGAATCCTAACGGCCACATTGTAGTTCTGCTTCTTAGGTGTAAAATGGGATTAAGACTTGTCCTTCCCAACTCACAGGGCTGACTCACTGAAACTGCTGTGAAATCTGCACATTACTATTCTAACATCAGTGCGGAAGCCATCTGCTGGATATGCCTGCTGAGTAGCCCTTTCTCAGTGATGTGGCAAGTTACTATAGTAGCCCTACTTGGGTTAACACATCTATCATTTGTTCAACTGAAGGTTAAAATCCCAAAGGGCCAGTCTGGACTCCAGACTCAAAAACGTTTCAAGCCCCACCGCTATTCTGAGCCCCAAGGTGCTCACTTTTCCTTCCTTCCTCAGACAAGGATGGGAACAAATTGAAACGTGGAGGGAAGGCCAGCTAGAAATTCGGTGACACTATACAAATATAAAAACACTATTTTAAAAAATACTAAGTCACTGAGAGTCAACTCCAGCAAGGGGGATGGGAAAGGGGGGACCACACTACCATCAAGAATGAACAGCCAAGAGTGGAGTGCATCCTTTGGGCCTAGGGTCCTTGCACTGACAACCAACTAGACCCAGGAGACAGAAAGTTGTAACACCAGAAACATCGCAAGACAGTGAGAAGCAGCAACAGAGAAATGGTGGTGGCAGAACCAGGAGACCAGTGTGAAACAGTACAGTGGGCTTCCCGGCCCATACAGCAAGGCAGTTACAGGGGGGTGCCTCTGGGCCCTTGGCAGAGCTAGGCTCACCGACTCACAGAGTGAGAGAGCTGAGCACCTTCGGGCTGAGGCTCACTGGCGGAGTAGGGTGCCTCTGGGCACTTACCAGTAGGGCTAAAGAGCTTTGTAACACTTAACGCGAGCAGGGCAGAGGCCTGGCCGGCCCAACAGGCCCAAGAGGCCTGAGGAGCCAAAGGGCCGAAGGCCAGGGAGAGGCCTGCCTGCAGGCACAGCCGAGAAGCTGTCCTGATGGAAGAACTATATCCTGAGCGTTCCTGATCCTGAATTACAACCTGTTACTTCCTTAATAAACCCCATAGCCATGAGCATGGTCTGAGTTTTGTGTGTCCATTGCAATGAATTACCAAACCCTAGCACAGGATTAGAGAGTGCCGTGGGAGGGACGGCTGGTGTAGGAACCGATAAAAGAGTTGGAGAGAGGAGGCATGTCTGACCTTTCCTTCACAGCAATCAGCCTTGGGCTGTTGATGCTGATAATGATTCCCGCTTCTTCCCCTGATGAAGTTAGACGAGGTCAGATGCTGCCGCCACACCATTTTTACAGTTGGCACCATATTTTTTTACAGAAGCACACTTTTGTTACTTACCTACGCCATCTTCTGGGTCTTTCTGTGTCTCATTTGATACTACTGGAGGCGGGGGGAACTGGTATCGATTCCCTGGCTCCAGGTCTGAAATATTGAACACTGAGTCTTGAGTCGAATCCTTTTGGCTTCCAATACTTTCAAGGAGCATCCGGCATTTGGCAGTGCCATTATCACTACACCAGGTAAGAGTAACCTTCGTTGTCCCCATGAAGGTGACATGAAGACCAGAGACTGGATTAGGCTCTATTATAAAAACAGACATTGGGCATTAATGACACAAGATGTTTGTAGTCACCTTTTGTTAAGAACGACTGGAGACAGTGGTGTTTCACTGTACTCATTAAAATACGTCCTTTACATCAGAGTCCACTGTATTTCCATCATTTCACATGGGGAAAATATATCATTATGCAGAAAAGAAGAGAAACAATAAATACTGTGAAAAAAAATTCTAAGTTTTGCTTTATGAAAAGAGAGTTCTCTTGCCCATGACACTAAAGGTTATCTTATTAAATGTTAGAAACTTATATGCTGTAGAATCGTATGTATCTCATTTTTAAAGCTTATAGTTAGGCTTTAAACTGTAACTAATCCTTAGAAGCAGTTTGTCTAGTTCTGGAAACCATGGTGGGTCAGTGTTCGAATCTACCAGGAGCTCCTTGGAAACTCCGCGGGGCAGTTCTCTGTACTGTAGGGTCGCTATGAGTCGGAATTGACTTGGTGGCAACGGGTTTGGTTTTTCATTTGGTGTCTGGTTTCACATAATTGTACTTAGGTGATCAGGCTCACTAAAACACGTGAAAACTTGTTCTTTCAGAAAACACTCGAAGGTTAAATGAATATGTCGTGTTTCCAAGACTCCACAGGTCTTACAACCATGGCTCACTGCTCTTATGATTGTCTTAGTAAGGTTCCTATTTAAGCTTTGATCATGTTTGAGTAATCCTGCTCTCTTATAAGATTTATGCACTCTGACATAATCAACAACCAATCAAAATTTTTGGTTCAAAGTTCCTGATATGTATAAGTACCCTGAAAATCTGAATTAACTGGAGCACTGATTTACTCAGTAATGACATGCTGCCCAACTTTAAAGTTGTCTATTAAACCTGCACAGAAATCTTTTAATGGTGTTCTGAGTTACTTATATTCAGCAATCTTAAAGCCAAAAATGTTTCACTATCTATATTTTTTTCCAACACTAACCCCCACAGTGGTTTGAAATACTTTTAAATTGCTTCTTTAAACAGTAAAGTTTAATCATATTTCTTTTAGATATGGGAACAAAGCATCAAGTAAGGTGATTGTTTGCTAAGTCTAATGATCTCAATTCAAGATAAATGCAACCTGCGATCTGCAGATGACACAATCTTGCTGAAAGTGAAGAGGGCTTGAAGCACTTACTGATGAAGATCAAAGACTACAGCCCTCAGTATGGATTACACCTCAACATAAAGAAAACAAAAACCCTCACAACTGGACCAAAAAGCAACATCACGATAAACAGAGAAATGACTGAAGTTGTCAAGGATTTCATTTTACTTGGATCCACAATCAACACCCATGGAAGCAGCAGTTAAGAAGTCAAACGAAGTATTGCACTGGGTAAATTCTGCTGCAAAGGATATCTTTCAAGTGTTAAAAAGCAAAGATGTCACTTTTGAGGACTAAGGTGCACCTGACCCAAGCCAT
>NW_004444127.1:3873235-3877883 GCF_000243295.1 Trichechus manatus latirostris | reverse complement strand
TCTCAGTGGCCCAGGCACCAAGTCTCAAAGGCCCGAGTATCCTCCTCTCCCCACACAAGGCCCAGTCGCTGCACCCTGTGGACTCTTCTCTTCCATGCATCCCCCACTCTCCAGCCCTGTCATCTCAGGCCTCAAGTTTTCCAGCCCATCTCCTTGCCTCCAGTCCCTGCCCCTCAGTCTAGGTTGTGAATCAACCCACATAGTCCATGATGGGAGACAGGGGAAGAGAGGAGGGGTCAGCTGCCAGGCGAGGAGCCGCAGGGCGGCAAACGTTTGTCGTCAGTAGTTGGAAAACATTAAAGGCTATAACCTCATGACGCCAGGATGGCCCATCCTACCCCCTCCAGCGGTACTGTCTGTGTGTGTGCATAGCTGTGGGGTCTCCTCAGCTGGAAGGCATCCAGTCATCCATCCACCCGGATATCTCCTAAAAACTTTAAAGAGCTGGATGCTGCCCTCAAGCAGTTTACAGGGAAGTAAAGGAAATAGGATTTGTCTGGAAGCAACAAATTCAAGGTGGACGGCACTGAGAACTCACTTTAAGGAGCAATACCCGAGCACCTCCATGTGCCAAGCACTGTGCTAGAGCTAAAGCAGACCCTTCGTGTCACTGAGGAGCTCAAGGCTCAGGGAGGGAGGGAGGTGAACCAGATGATGGAGGACAGGTGGATGCTCTCCCTGGGGAGGGCACCATTCACTAAGGCAATCAAGGCAGAGCGTCTGCTCATTTCAATCTGTGTCCTTTAGACGCCCGGCCTCAGAAAACTGATGATCGTTATACGAGATGATGTCAAAGGCTCTGAGTTCTAGAGATGAAAGTGCGAGGATCACCATCTTGGAGGGAAAGCAGTTTCCATGAGACTGAAATCACAGCTCTGACTCTGTCTTCTCAATGCGTTTAACCAAAACGCGCAGAACACCAACTCTGCTCTCAGCACTTTCCAATATGAACTCATTTACTCCCACCAACAGCCCTCCAAGGCAGGCACAGGTCATGCTGCTGGGGAGCTTCGGAGCCCAGATTTGAGCCCCAGTAGTCTGACTCTGGAGTCTGTCCTTAACCACTAGCTGCTGGCCCCAATGTAAAGCAAATGGAGAGAAATGTACTAGGATTTAAGGAAGATTTAAAATTAATTTCAGAACATGTTATCAGTGTATTCCTTCCTGCTCCCTGTATCCCTCTCCCCTTACAAAAAAAAAAAAAAAAAAAAACAGTAAGCAAAGTAAGAGTTGTTGTTGTTGTTAGGTGCCTTCAAGTCAGTTCCGACTCATAGCGACCCTATGTACCACAGAACAAAACACTGCCCTATCCTTTGCCATGCTCACAATCATTATGCTTGAGCCCTTTGTTGCAGTCACTGTGTCAATCCATCTCACCGAGGGTCTTCCTCTTTTTCACTAACCCTGTACTTTACCAAGCATGACATCCTTCTCCAGGAACTGGTGCCTCCTGACAACATGTCCAAAGTATGTAAGACGTAGTCTAGCCATCCTTGCTTCTAAGGAGCATTCTGGTTGTACTTCTTCCAAGACAGATTTGTTTTTTCTTCTGGCAGTCCATGGTATATTCAATATTCTTCGCCAACACCACAATTCAAAGGCATCAATTCTTCTTCAGTCTTTCTTATTCACTGTCCAGCTTTTGCATGCATATGATGTGATTGAAAATACCACGGCTAGGGTCAGGCGCACCTTAGTCTTCAAGGTGATATCTTTGCTTTTCAACACTTTAAAGAGGTCTTTTGCAGCAGATTTGCCCAGTGCAATGTGTCTTTTGACTTCCTGACTGCTGCTTCCATGGGTGTTGATTGTGAATCCAAGTAAAATGAAATCTTTGACAACTTCAATCTTTTCTCCATTTACCATGATGTTGCTTACTGGTCCACTTGTGAGGATTTTTGTTTTCTTTATGTTGAGGTTTAATCCATACTGAAGGCTGTAGTCTTTGATCTTCACCAGTAAGTGCTTCAAGCCCTCTTCACTTTCAGCAAGCAAGGCTGTGTCATCTGCATATCGCAGGTTGTTAATGAGCCTTCCTCCAATTCTGATGCCCCATTCTTCTTCATGTAGTCCAGCTTCTCGAGTTATTTGCTCAGTGTACAGACTGAATAGGATGGTGAAAGGATGCAACCCTGATGCACACTTTTCCTGACTTTAAACCATGCAGTATCCCCTTGTTCTGTCTGAACAACTGCCTCTTGATCTGTGTACAACTAAGTGTTCTGGAATTCCCATTCTTTACAATGTTATCCATAATTTGTTATGATACTCACAATTGAATGCCTTTGCATAGTCAATAAAACACAGGTAAACATTTTTCTAGTATTCTCTGCTTTTAGCCATGATCTAGCTGACATCAGCAATGATATCCCTGGTTCCATGTCCTCTTCTGAATCCGGCCTGAATTTCTGGAAGTTCCCTGTTGACGTACTGCTACAGCCACTTTTGAATGATCTTTAGCAAACTTTTACTTGCGTGTGATATTAATGATATTGTTCGATAATTTCCACATTCAGCTGGATCACCTTTCTTGGGAATAGGCATAAATATGGATCTCTTCCAGTCAGTTGGCCAGGTAGCTGTCTTCCAAATTTGTTGGCACAGATGAGTGAGCACTTCCAGTATTGCATCCGTTTGTTGAAACATCTCAGTTGATACTCTGTCAATTTCTAGAGCCTTGTTTTTCACCAATGCCTTCAGTGCAGCTTGGACTTCTTCCTTCAGTACCATCGGTTCCTGATCAACTCGAGGTTTGAATTCTTCCTTCAGTTCTTTCAGCTTGAGGAATGTGGAGCGTGTTCTTCCCTTTTGGTTTTCTATCTCCAGGTCTTTGCACATGTTATTATAATACTTTATTTTGTCTTCTCACACCGCCCTTTGAAATCTTCTGTTCAGTTCTTTTACTTCGTCATTTCTTCCTTTTGCTTTAGCTACTCGACATTCAAGAGCAAGTTTCAGAGTCTCTTCTGACATCCATTTTGGTCTTTTCTTTCTTTCCTGTCTTTTTAATGACCTCTTACTTTCTTCATGTGGAGAACAATTCAGGACACAGAGTGTTCTATTCATGAGGAAAACATAGAGAGATGTTTTCTTTGATTATTCAGAGCCTCAGTCATGTCCTACTCAGCAAATAAAATTCACATGACCAAGAAGACACTGAAGAGACCCCTTATAACATGCCTCCCATCACCACAATGCCCCACCCAGCAGCCCTGGGTCCCTCACAAAAGGTAAATTCTGTCTAACAGGAACATCAGTTTCTGAATTATTCAAAGACATAGTATCTTTATTGATTCAATAAACAGTTCCAACTTGGCCTTCATGTAAATGCAAACTATTTGAAAAAGAAAACCTCTCTCTCTCTCTCTGCACTCAAGAGTTTGGCAACTGGCAATTGCCTGGGACCCAAGCACCTAAAATTCTGTTTGAAATATCCTCATAATATTTTCCTGGATTGTAAGGATGAGAACTTTTAGCCTTTAATCAAGAACACACCTTGACTTCTCATCTGAGAAACAGAGGCCCAGTTTCTTCCTCTTTGTGATGGAAGTAATAACACATGTATACAGGAGTACTGCAAGGATTAACAATAAATTATAAATGCACAGGAATGCACATAGCAGGCATTCAAAAATATGAGTGTGCTACAGCATTCTGCAAATCTCGAGGAACAAGAAATGCTCAGTTTTTCCACTTTCATACATTTTCACAGGATATAAAAGCATATGATTAATTCCTCATTCAACAAAAAGTTACTGAGCTCCTACTGTGTGCTAGAAGGTCCCTGGATGGCACAGTTTGTGCCTGACTCCTAACCTAAAAATTGGTGGTTCGAGCCCACCCAGTGGTGCCACAGAAGAAAGGCCTGGCGATCTGCTTCCATAAAGATTATACCAAGAAAATGCTATGGAGCTCAGTTCTCTTCTGTTACACGTGAGGTCACCATGAGTTGAAATCAACTAGACAGCAAGGGGTTTGGTTTTTCTTGTTTGTTTCACTGGGTGCCAGGCACTGAACTGGGGGATAGAGAGAAGAATAAGGGACAGTGCCTGTCCTCAAGAGGTTAATGGTCTAGTTGGAGGGAGAGCCAGAGAAACCAAACAGCACAGTGAGCTGAGTGATGCAAGAGAAGGACGAACTCAGGCTGGCAGGAGCGGGTGTGGATTCCTAGAAATGGCCAACAGGAATTAGCCAGGTGGAGGAGAAGAAAGGTGACGTGGACAGAGGGCGTAGCCCAGCCTGAAAGGCCTGGATAACAGAGAACTGCACACGGCAGGAACGACATGGGGTTTGCCGTGGCGGGAACGAATACAGAAGCACTTAGGAGACGTGTCAGATCTGCATTTCGGAAACACCTCTCTGGTTGGTGGCAGCAGCGTGGAAAATAAATCTGTGGAGGCTGCAGGAAAATAAAGATGAGCAAAACTCATGGAATCACTGTCAAAGCTGTGTACAGAAGGAGAATATCCAAATTTTGGCTCTGGGCAAGCAATTTCTTTTATTCCCCTTAAATGTTTACATCTGATTAGGTGGGCAGGTGTGCAAACACACACACATACACACATACAACAACATCAGGAGGGTGCTGGTACTTTGTTGTTTAGCAAAGCCAGTGCTACCTGGGACCTTTGGGAAGAAGTGGCGCCTA
>NW_004444127.1:3871427-3872787 GCF_000243295.1 Trichechus manatus latirostris | reverse complement strand
GCACAGTGTAGGTGGTGTAATGACTTTGCAGTCAGTTGGACCAGAGTTTAATTCCCAGCACTGCCATTTACTATATGATCTTGCTTAGCCAGTTTTTAACCCCTCTGAGCCACAGTTTTTGTCATTGTCTGAATAACAAAACCTAACTCACCCAGTAGATGGAAGGATTAAAGAGATAATGTGCATAAAGCACTTAGCACGTAATAAGATCTCAAAAACCTGAAAGCTATTCTTGTTGTTGTACAACAGAATGAAACACTGCCCGGCCCTCCGCCATCCTCACAATCGTTGCTATGCTTCAGCCCACTGTTACAGCCATTGTGTCAATTCATCTTACTGAAGGTCTTCCTCTCTTTTGCTGACCCTCTACTTTACCAAGCATGATGTCCTTCTACAGGGACTGGTCCCTCCTGGTAACATGTCTAATGTCTAAAGTACATGAGATGAAGCCTCGCCATCCTTGCTTCTAAACAACCTTCATTTAACAGATCAGAAAAAATCTGAAGGAAAGCTGTCCTCCCCAGCCCTGCAGAATGGCGGGAAAGGCAGATTCTGTGATTCATGTGGTGATCAGCTGGAGGTCAGTGTAGGCATTACTATGTGAACATCTCCACTGTCAGCGCCGCTGTCAGGCCCTCCCTCCACCGGGAACTATTAATGGACATGATGAACATTCCTTCAACAAGCAGTGACTGAGCATTTACTACATGAAAGGCCACGGGGCAGCCTAAACTGCAGCTCTTCTCTTCAAGATGAATCAAGTCAAAAAGACACCTACACTTGTGAAGAAAGTTGAAATGGCCAGTGTTTTGTTACATATATATTTACCACAATAAAAAAATTATTTTAATAAAACAGACTTCTTTTTATTAAAAAAAAATTTTAGGTCTCCAGCAAAATGGCGCTCTAGGGAGAAGCACCACGCCGTCCCTCCACAGCAAAGATCGGAAAAACTAAGCCGAACAGAGAAAACAACAATTCTGAAACCCTAAAACATCAATGAAGAGATAAAGAACTCAGCCAAGTGCCAAATGGAGTGAGAAAACTGAGAGAGAACGGAGAGCGAGGAGAGAATCATGCAGAGGTCCTCTATCAGCTAACGCAGCGCAGATCCACCATCTTGGACTCCTATCAGAGACCAGCAAATAGGGGGTATGAGAAAGCAGCTTCACAGACCTTCCAGCGGGAGACAAAACAACCGGTAATTTGCAATATACACTTTCCCACCCCCCACCTTTCTTCACCCCCACTCAGCCTCCTCTGCTTCCCGCGGCCACAATCTCTTGTCCAGGAAACACCGGCTGCCTGGATTCCACACACCCGAACAGGCCAGCTCTCTGAGTGCCATTTGCTGGCTGCT
>NW_004444127.1:3861774-3863518 GCF_000243295.1 Trichechus manatus latirostris | reverse complement strand
GAATTGAGGTGGGACATTAGGGCAGACAGGGGCCATTATATAGGGCTTGACAGCTAGAAGTTTGGCCTTTAATCCTCAGCTCAGCATTGTGCCAAACCCAAACAAGCTGCCACTGAGTCAACTCCAACTTATGGCGACCTCACATGTGTCAGAGTAGAACTGTGCTCCATAGGTTTTCAGTGGCTGATTTTTTGGAAGTAGAGCACCAGACCCTTTCTTCCAAGGCATCTCCAGGTAGGCCCAAACCTCCAACCTTTGGATTAGCACCTGAGCGTGTTAACCATTTCCATCACCCAGGGACTCCTAGCATTGTTTCAGAAGGAAAAAAAAAAATTGCCGTCCAGTTAATTCTGACTCATGGCAACTCCATGTGTGCAGACTAGAACTGTGCTCCACAGGGTTTTCATGGGTGTGACGAGTGGTATTACACCTGTTCTACAGATGCTGTTAACGGAGGACGGCAGGAGACTGAAAAGCAAGTCCATGACGCCTAGCCCCAGAGCTGACACCTCATCAGGTATTCACTACAAAAGATCCACTGCCTTCCAGGCCCTCATGAGAGCACCTCAAAGCCTGCTGGGAAAACTGTGAGGGGGCGTTGGCCACCCAGAGTGACCCTTTGAGGGTTAGCGCAGCCCCCAGGCCCCAGCTCCCTTCTGGTCCTGCCTGCTAGGCTGCTTCACTTCCCCATGGCTGGTGTTTCTGTTCTCAGACAATCCTACATTTGTGCTTGAAAAGTTTTCCCTGAAACCAGGTTCCATCCCAGCCAATCACTCACTTCCTGGGTTTCAAACATCATCTCCTTAGAGCTGGTATCTATAAAACAAGATTTTCATTAGCAAAATGGGTTAACAGGGACATGACAAGGCCACTTTCTCTGAGGTTTGAAACCCTAACAGGCTCCCCGAAGTCTGAGAGAACGAACCAGCTTGCTCAGCCCCCATAGCACCCGCTGGGTGCTGCCTTTTTTCACTTCCCTCCCTCAGTTCCCTACCTGTGAAATGGGAACACTCTCCTACACCCAGCGGTCCGGCCTCACCCACTGCACGGAATGCCGTGAAGAGGAAACGATGCTTTCAGAAAGATTGTCCACCAAAAAAACCACCAGGCACAGGATTATCTGAAAAGCACGAATTAAACCCCCAGGGAAAGAAGCCCTAAGGCGCGCCCGGCAAAAATGAACGCCTGCGAGTGGCCATCTCTTCCCGGGCTGAGACTTTCCCCAGAAGCAGTGTCCTCCACCCGGAGGCCCCGAGCCTCGCCCGGCCCCTCCGGGCCAACACCGCCACCGCCCTTCGGCCCGGCCCCTCGGGCGCTGCAGGCCAGGTCGGAGGTCCGCGGAGGCCCGGCCGGACCGGCCCCGCTCGGCGTCCCCAGCCCTCGACAAACACGCCCACTCAGGACGCCTCGGGCGGGCGCGCCGGGCCCGCGCCGGTCAGATGTGACCGGCTCCGAGAAGGGCCGGGCCAGAGACGGCCTGGAGGGGGCCGGACTGGCGGCGGGCTCGCTCGCAAGACGGTTTCTTTGCGTCCCGCCGCCCTCCGCCTGGAACTAGGCAGCCGGCAAAGGGGCTCGGTCGCCGGCATGCGAGGCCGGCCAGTATCCCCGCGAGCCCCCGCCAGGCGAGGGACGCCGAGGACCCGGGTCCCTCGCCGCCTCCCCCGAGCCCCGCAGGAGGGGGTCCCCGGGCAGGTGCAGGGACGCCAGCCCGCCCTACCATCCCCGGCCCCGCGGCTCACCTGGC
>NW_004444127.1:3859419-3860707 GCF_000243295.1 Trichechus manatus latirostris | reverse complement strand
TGGCCTCAGGAGGGGCATTGCACCTCTCTGAGCCTCCCTTTCCTCATCTGTGAAATGAAGATCATACTAGTACCTGTCTAGAGGGACTTGGCTGAGGATTAAATGAGATAATGGGTATAAAGTAGTAAAACAGGAGCCTGCCACAGGTTGGACCTCAATAACCTTTACGGGTTGGGAGAGCACGTATCCCATTATCAAAGGGATCCATGGCCTGAAAGGGGTTAATGATCACTGGGAGGAATTACTATTATGCCTTTGCACAGAGGAGGTAACTGAGGTGACTTGCCCAAAGAGAAGAAATGAGAGAAAAAGCCAACCCCAGGAGTGGTGGGGAGGGAGAGATTAATTCCAACCAAAGGGAGAGGTGACATCCGAGCTGAGCTATGAAACATGGATTGGATTTCACCAGGCAGATAGAGGGAAGCAGCATCTCATGAAGTGGGAGCCACTTGGCAAAAACTAGGAGGTGGATGCTTCAGGCTTGGCCTTCTGAATAGGAAATTTGGGAGTTCATATTTGGGGGGCCTCTTTCAAGTGTCAAAAAAACAAAGATGTCACTTTGAGAACTAAGGTGTGCCTGACCCAAGCCACGGTATTTTCAATCGCCTCATATGCATGTGAAAGCTGGACAATGAGTAAGGAAGACCAAAGAAGAATTGATGCCTTTGAATTATGACGGTGGTGAAGAATACTGAATATACCGTGGTCTCCCAGAAGAATGAACAAATCTGTCTTGGAAGAAGTACAACCAGAATGCTCCTTAAAAGCAAGGATGGAGAGACTTCATCTTATGTACTTTGGACATGTTGTCAGGAAGGACCAGTCCCTGAAGAAGGACATGATGCTTGGTAAAGTAGAGGGTCAGCGTAAAAGAGGAAGACCCTCAACGAGATGGATTGACACAGTGGCTGCAACAATGGGCTCAAACATAGCAATGATTGTGAGGATGGCGAAGGACCAGCAGCTGAGCCCTTAACCGTTGCACCACTAGGGCTCATTCCATATTGTAGATAAGTTAATATAAAGTGCTAAAAATAGTGCCTCTATGTGTAAGGTGTTAAAATTACGTTAAGTATCACTCTCCTGGACCTCAGTTTCCCCCGTTTCTAAAATGGGAAGGGATAGAGGGTACAGGACTTTCTACCTCATCTCCAAGAATGGGGACCAGGTGAGGCAACCATGTCTAATGACATGTCCACCATCCCACCAGGAGGCAGGCCTGCTGGGCACTAGCCTGGAACCAGGTCACCAGCCCTGCAGGGAGTCCATTCAGCCTGGCAACCCTCAG
>NW_004444127.1:3843313-3858916 GCF_000243295.1 Trichechus manatus latirostris | reverse complement strand
GCCTGTAGGTGCCACCTCAGGGTCTGGGAGGACAGAAAAGGAGCCGATGCTCTCAGGGGACCCCACCCTTTCCCCAAGGACAGGTGCCTGTAGTGATGAGCCTGCTGGCTTCTGTGCTTCCATTCCACCTCCAGTGCTGTTAGGTCCTGACTCAAGCCCCCAGTGAGCCCAAGTCTTAAGGCACCTGAGACACAAGGTAGGGGGTGATGGAAGATGTAACATGGAAACTCGAGGCGTAGTGAACAAGCAGCTTTTGTCCTGGGTTTGAGAACAACTTCTGCACAAAGACCAGAAGGGGCAGGCAAGAGGGGGTAGGAGGCAGTGAAGCCTGCAGCAGAAACGTCACCTCAGACAAAGAAAGCACTGAGAGGTTTAAAGACAAGAAAAGGGAGCTTGAGACCCAGCGTCCCAGGGCTTCTGGGCAGCTGGGTCCTTCCAGGCTTGTTAAAAATAGATTAGTGTTTTTCAGGTTTGAAAAGAAATGTTCTTTTTTTCCTCTGGTTGAAACAAAATTTTTCTTAATCATCATGTGCTGGATTTTAGAACAACTGGGTCCCTGCAGTTAGGGTAAGAAATCAGCTTGGAATAATTGTGTCATGAGGAATCTCCCTGGCAGGGAATGAAGTACCTTGCAATCTAAACAAATTTAATATAAATATATATATGTGGTACCCACTACCACTGAGTCGATTCTGACTCATAGTGACCCTATAGGACAGAGCAGCTGACTTCCACATCATTCTCCCACAGAGCCGCTGGTGAGCTCGAACCACTGACCTTTAGGTTAACAGCCAAGGGCTTAACCATTGTGACAACAGGGTTCCTCATATATGTGGTAATATATTTAAATTATGTATACAAATGATGAAGGAGCCCTGTTGGCACAGTGGTTAAAGTGCTGGCCTACTAACCAAAAAGTTAGTGGTTCGAATCTACCAGCCGCTCCTTGGAAACCCTACGGGGCAATTCTACTCTGTTCTTTAGGGTCATTGTGAGTTGGAATCGACTCAACAGCAACGGGCTTGTTTTGTTTGTTTGTTTTCTTTTGTTTATATAAATGATGAGGAGTCCTGGTGGCGCACTGGTTAAAATACTGGACTGCTAACTGAAAGGTCGGCGGTTGGAAACTACCAGGGGCTCCTCAGGAGACACGGCAATCTGCTTACACAGAGATTTATAGCCTTGGAAATCCTGTGGGGTTGCTATGAATCAGAATCTACTCAAAGTCAGTGGGTTTGGTTTGGGTTTATATAAATGATGAGAAGCTCTGGTAGCGCAATGGTTAAGCGCTCAGCTGCTAACCGAAAGGTCGGTGGTTCAAACTCACCAGTCGCTCCCCGGCAGTCTGCTTCCATAAAGATTACAGCCTTGGAAACCCTACAGGGCAGCTCTATTCTGTCCTATAGTGTCACTATGAATCAGAATTGACCCGATAGCAATGAGTTTTATATAAATGATATTCACACATGGGTACATATATATTTGATATGTGCATGAGCTTTGCTTATAGCAATATTGTGTAGTGGGTGCAAGCACGGACTCTGGTGTCAGCTTCCTGGGTTCAAATCTTGGTCCTGCCACTTATTAGCTGTGTGACCCTGGACAAGTTACTTAACTTCTCTGTGCCTCAATATTCTCATCTATAAATGAGGATATTGATGATGGTAATATCTATTTCACAGGTATGTTGATGACGATAATATCTACCTCATCAGATTGTTATAAACTTTAAACTAGTGAAAACATTTAGAATGCTGCTTGGGATATAGTAAATACTATGTAAGGGTCTGCTATTATGAAATATCTTTTGGCATATATGAGGTAGGGTGATGTGTTAGTAAGAGTAGGTGCTTTGGAGCAGATGGTTTTAGGTTCAAATCCTATATACTCGCTGCACACCTTTGGCCTCCATTTCCTCACATAAAGAATGGGATGATAATTTATTGACCTCAAATTGTCGTCATGATGAAAGGAAATGGCACATGAGATGCACCTGGCATATACTCCAGGAGACCCAAGTGGTAAAGCCACAGCAATTGATGGAAAGAAAAAGATTGGGAGTCAGAGCCCTACAACTTCATTAACCAGTTGTCAAAGCACAGACAAGTCACTCCTCTCTGAACTTGGTTTCTTCTTTTGTGAAATAGGGGTTAGATTAGTGTATCAATCAGAGTGGGCTAGTTTATGCTACAGTAAGAAACAGCCCACCAAAATCCCAATGACTTAAAATAACAAACATGTATGTCTTGTTCTCTCTACATCTTCATCATGACACAGTCCCCTGGTCAGCTGGGGCTGTGCCCCATGACTTCCTCACTCCAAGAACAATCTGCTGGAGCAGCCACTATCTGAAACATTACCAGCTGCCATGGCAAAGGAAAAGCGAAGTTTGGAGGGTCTTGAGCTAGCAATGAAATGCTCTGTCTTGGAGGTGATGCTCAACTCTTTTGCTCTCAGCTCAATAGCCAAAGCTACTCACATGGCCCCACCCAACTACGAGGGATCCGGGAAGCTCAATCCTACTATGTGCCCAGAAAGCAGAGCTTGAAAGGTCTGGTGAAGAGCACTAATAACCACCACACTTAGAAAGCCTCTAAAAGCTTGCTATTAAAAGTGTGGTCCCTACATAAAATGCTACTGGTGAAGAGAGCGCTTCTTAGCTCAGGTAGATACATGAGATTAAATGGGTAGCTCCTGTCCAGAGGCGAGATGAGAAGGCAGAAGGGATAGGAGCTGGTTGAATGCACACAGGAAATCCAGGGTGGAAAGGAGGAGTGTGCTGTCATACTATAGGGAGAGCAACTAGGATCACATAACAAAGTGTGTATAAATTTTTGTATGAGAAAATAACTTGCACTGTAAACTTTCACTTAAAGCACAATAAAATAAGTGTGGTCCCCAGATCAGCATCACAGACTTCACCTGGGAGCTTGTTAGAAATGCAGAAATCCTGGCCCCGTCCTCAGGCCTACTGCATCATTATCTGCATTTTAACAAAGATCCTCAGTAGATTCCTAGACACATTAAAGTTTGAGGAGCACTGGACTAGTCTATTGGGTGGCAGGGTAACGAGCTGGTAAAGAGCCTGGCTCTCAGCCTGTATCAGTGGAGCTGGTTAACACGCTTATTCCCGGGCCACCCCCAGGGACTCACAATTAGAGGCGAGGTGGGTCTCAGGAATCTGTACTAAGAAGCACACAGGTGATTCAGATGCAGTTCGCGTCCTACAATCATACTTGAGAAAATACCCTGAGGAGGCTCCGACTGCCATGTCACCCTTGGTGGACAGGTTTCAGTGAAGCTTCCAGACTAAGACAGACTAGGAAGAAAAGC
This sequence comes from Trichechus manatus latirostris, assembly GCF_000243295.1. NCBI lineage: Eukaryota > Metazoa > Chordata > Mammalia > Sirenia > Trichechidae > Trichechus > Trichechus manatus. The sequence continues at coordinate 3,855,583 of NW_004444127.1, read as the reverse complement.
CTGGGGATCTACTTCTGAAAATTAGCCAGTGAAAACCTTACGGATCACAACAGGACATTGTCTAACTCACTTGCTTTGGACACGTCATCAGGAGGGATCAATCGCTAGAGGAGCACATCATGTATGCTGAAGCAGAAGGTCAAGGAGAGCGAGGGAGGCCCTTGTGGCACAATAGTCACAATGATGGACTCGAATATGCCAGCAGTTGTGAGGATGATGCAGGATCAGGCAACATTTCCTTCTGTTATACGTAAGGTCGCCATGAGTCTGAGTCAATTTGACAGCCATCTCTATCTCTACTTGCCATGTATAAGCAGAATACCTTAAAGAGTTTCCTTTTACTTGCTTGGAAACTATAATTCAAGATAGGGAGAAGGAGAAATCCTAAGAAATAATCTCTACTGCCATTTTTGGCAACTAACTATGTACCAGGCTCTGTACAAGCTACTTTATACAATTTATCTCATTTAATCCTAAACACAGAGGAGCCCTGGTGGTGCAGTGGTTGGGTGTTCAGCTGCTAACCGAAAGATCAGTGGTTTGAATCCACCAACTGCTCCACAGGAGAAAGATGTGGTAGTCTGCTTCCATAAAGGTTACAGCCTTGGAAGCCCTATGGGGCAGTTCCTTTCTATCCCACAGGGTTGCTATGGGTTGGAATCGACTCGACGGCAATGGGTTTGGGTTAATCCTCACCACAACCCTATGCTACAGGCACTATCATGACCCGACTTTGTGTCTGAGAAAATTAAAGCACATTGAGTTTTAGTAACTTGCTCAAAGACATACAGAATGCAGGAGCAGGAGGCAGCCGCAGATCTGTCTGAAGCCAAAGGTTGTGTTGACCATTAGCCGGCCGATCCGCTCCCCAAGACGAGCATCCCTGTTCTAAGGAGGTCCCTCTGCAGAAGTCCTTCCCCACCCTGAGCAGTCTCCCACGTGGTCCTTTAACCTCCAGCCTGTTGCCAAGGGCAGCATTCTACAGATACCCCTGAATTCCCTGCACGCACACAGTAGGTGAACGATTTCAAGACAGGGACATAGAGACAAATTCCTCATCTCTCTCAATTTTGATCCATCTGCTGCTGTCATTTCCCTCTGTTGTTGACATTTTCATTGGGCTTTTTTTTTTCCTGAGCCTTGCATCCTCTCTGCTGAAAGATGCCATTGTTATTCTCAGGATTTACTATTCTAAGATTCCGGAGATAGTAAAATGAACACATGGAAAAGAACCTTGGAGGCCATGCAGTCTAACCTGCTCTTTTCACAGATGAAGAAGTCCATGGAGAAACTGAGGATCCGAGAGGTTAAGGGACTTGCTGGTGGTATCACAAACCAAAAACCAAACCAAATGTAAATACGCTTGATTTAACCAAGCCTTGAAGTTTGCAGTTACCAAAGACAAACAGAACATGAGGCATTTTGTCTTACGCTTCTCGGCCCTGGGATAGCAAACTGGGCTGGACTGGGCTGGTCCTGGGCCTGGTTCTGACTTGGCCATTGTCCGAAGCAGAGAGATCGGCAGAAAGGAGTTCATAGACCAGCTGTGATCCTGAGGTAGATGAGGCTACAACAGGTGTCCCCAGGGTCTTAGCTTTCTGGCAAAGCTAGACTTGCCTCAGTCTGGCCCCCACTGACAACCTGGAGGCTCCTAACCATCCAGAAACATGATAGACTCTTTTTTATATCTAAGTACATGAATGAAATAGGTGTTATGCCTGGAGCAAGACCTCCACATAGCAGAACCATAAATCTAAATAGGACATAGCAGCCAAGGATAAGATCCTAACTCCCTAACTCAGCCTGGCATTGTTACCTGGGAGGATGCCTGGCTCCTAGCCTCCTGGCGCAGCAGCACCAACAACAGGCAGGTGTGCTTGCCTGGACCACACCCAGATGTTGGGCAGCCAACTCAACCTTCGACTGTCAGAGCTGGAAAAGAGTTTAGAGGTGATGCATTCAAACCCCTGATTTTACAGATGGATAAACTAAGGCCCAGGAAAGGATTATGACTTGTCTGAGGCCATGGAGAAACACACACACACAATCATAAGCCATTTTAAAGTTTACGATGTTCTTTCACAGATCATCTAGGGTAGCTGGAGTGGATTACCCAGTAAGCAAGGTAAGCATGGGCTTACTTGTGCTTACTTACTAATCTGTAATGAATAGTTTCAGGGTTTTTGTTTTTTTTTACCACACCAAAGACGTGGTGAAACCCATGTGAAATTGTTCACTACAGATTAGTAAGTAAGCACAAGTAAGCCCATGCTTACCTTGTTTACTGGGTCATCCATCCTGTCACGGATTATAAATTTGAAAAGAGGCTTTGATTCTATAGGAAGCTGCTGTGGTGTTGGGAGAGAGACAGATACCAGCTATACCTAGGAGCAGAATCCTTGATGTACTGAAAAAAATGTGAAATTGTTCACTACAGACTATCTGGTAAGCAAGATAAGCACTGTGCTTACTTTACCTATTGGATAATCCGCCCCTGGGGGTGAAACTCAAAATATTCTCAACCTGTCAGTCACAGGCTCTGACGAATTAGAATGGGCACCATCCTGTGGCCCTACAAACATTAATGCATTTGACCTCCTCCACAACCCTGAGAAATGGGTACTGTTACTATTCCCAGCTTAATTTAAAAAAAAAAAAAAGAAACTCGTTGCCCGTCGAGTCGATTCCAACTCATAGCGACTCTGCAGGACAGAGTAGAACTGTCCTGTAGGGTTTCCAAGGAGCGGCTGGTGGATTCAAACTGCCAACCTTTTGGTTAGCAGCCGAGCTTTTAATCAGTACACCACCAGGGTTTCCATTCCCACTTTACAGATGAGGAAATGGAGGCTCGGAAAGACTGACATTTAGCCCTTTTATCATCTTAGGTAAGACTTGTGTTTACTTGCTTGCAGGTTGCAGAGGTAGCTTAAGCAGAAAAGGGGGGCTTTATTTTGAGAACATTGGGGCATCTCACAGACTCCCAGAGGTGGAATGCAGAGGGGTGTTCCTCAGGCCTGGCATCCCAAACTGGAAAGCCTCCAAGAGCCCAGGCCAGTTCTCTCTCGTGTGCTCTTCGAATCTGCTTCTTGCTTCGCTCTTGCAGGCCTTTCTCCACTGTGTCTCTGTGCACATCTCTCCAGTTTTCCCACCTCCATTTCAATTTCTTATGGCAACTCCTGGTCCATTTCAAATCCAGATTCACAGGGGAAATCTGACTGGCCCAGCTTGGATCCCATGCCCACCCCGTTCCAATCAATATGATTGAAGGGATAAGGTCGTCTTGTATAAAAATGACCACCAAAGATCATCCCCACTGGGGCAGTTTCAGAGACAAGGGTGACAATGAACTGAGCAGACACCACCCCCAACCCCACCCACTACACACAAAGGTTGTCTACTGTGGCCACACAGGACATGCAGAGCCAGGGCTCAGACCTGAAGGCTCCCAGAACAGAAAGAGCTTTCTACAGGACCACCGATCGATCCCTCTGTTTCCAAGGCCACATCCAAATCCAAGGCTGCTCATTCTGCACTAATCCTTGGAAGCCCAGGGGCATCCCTGCCGCCCTGGAAGGAGAGCGTGCAGCACTTAGGCCAAGGGCTGTGATTCAATTCCCACTGTGGCAAGCCCGCATGCAGACAAAGGAAGATCCCTTGATGGATTCCTGAGACTATTGATAAAATTGGACAACGAAGCAAAGGAAGATCACTCTGCCTTCATCCATGGAGCCCGAGACTCCTGCCTGCCTCATGCCTCCTGGTGGTCTGAATCTTCTATTTTGGGCCCAAAGAGTGGTGGCTGGTCCTGTGAGGGTGCACTGCAGGGGACCATGGTGGGTGGAGGGAATGTCTGCAGGGAACCTCGAAATCAAAGGCATGCCCAGAGCCAAGCAGGAAGCTGGGGTCAATGAGGCAGAGAAGGGCCACCAGATTGAAAGGCCAGAAGCTGATACTGAAAGGCAGGGTGTGTGTGGCCAAGAAAAGAACCCAGAAGAAGGGGGAGAGAGGGTGAACAGGGAACAGATAAGGGACACACTGTTAGACATCTCCCTGCCAAGATGGTCTGCAGCTGGCTCTTAGGCCACAGTGGTGTGGGGCGCAGGAGCCTCACACATTACTGGTAGAAGTGGAAACCACTCAGTTTCTCTGGAAACAGTTTGCCAACATGTATTAAAAGTCAATAATAATAATAATGATAAAGGCATCTCCTTCACACTAGAAAATTCACTACATACAATTTATCCTAAGAAAATAATCGTAATTGTCTGGGTTTTTTTAGTTTTGTTTTGTTTTACGTGAAGGCAATTTATTAACAGAAAGCAATAATTTGAGGATTCCTGTTCACAGACAGCAACCACAGTGACCCCCCTTCCTGCGGGTGCTATTGAAAGGAATGAGAGTAACATCCTCAATCTGCCTGATCTTCATTCCTGAACGGGCAAGGGTTCTGAGGGCAGACTGGGCCCCAGGCCCAGAGGTCTTGATCCTATTTCCTCCTGTGGCACAGAGTTTGATGTGTAGGGCAATGATGCCCAGCTCCTTGGACCTTGGGACCACATCCTGGGCAGCCAACATGGCGGCATATGGCTCAGGTTCATCTTGGTCAGACTCCACCTTCAACCCACCAGTCACACGGCAGATGGTTTCCTGGCCAGAGAGATCGGTGACATGAATGAAAGTGACACTGAAGGGTGCAAAAATGTGGCAGACACCAAATATATTCTCCCCTTCAGCCACCTGAGGCCCAAGGCTGATGATGTGCTCTTCCTTCTTTTCCTTCCCTTTGTGAGGTGTCATTTCTACGCATTGTCCCTAGATGCCAACACAGGGAAGAGAGGATCTGTAATTATCTGTTTTGATCACTGATGTTTCTCCGACGCCTGGAAAAGAAGCAGAAACACGGAGGTAAGCAATTAAAAAAAAAAAATGTTAAATAAAAGACTGAATGAATGGCATGTGTACAAAGGGAGAAATATCCAAAGATGTTCATTACAGTAGCAAATTAGAAACAACCTAAATGTCCACCAACAGGAGACTGGTTAAATAAACTATGGTACAATCATAAAACAGAATACTTTAGAGATATTAAAAATGATGATGTAGCTTTATATTTATTGGTTTGTTTGTTTAATAATATTTTATTGTGTTTTTTGGTAAAGGTTTACACAGCAATTTAGGTTCCCATTCAACAATTTCTACACGAGTTGTTCAATAGCCATTAGTTACATTCTTCACAATGCATGAACATTCTCATTATTTCCGTTCTGGTTGTTCCATTTCCTTTAATCTAATTTCCTGGCCCCCTTACATTCTCATCTTTGTTTTAAAATAGTTATTGACCATTTGGTCTCATATGTATATATTTTTTTTTTGAGGAATATTCTCAGTATCTTGGGTGAAAAGAGCAGGATAAAAACAATCCCACTTTAGATAGGGAAAAGTATTTGAATACATGCACAGAGAAAAGTTAATAGTGCCGCAAAATGATAATGGCAAATGAGATTTCAGATAATTTTAGCACTTTTTCTATTCATTTATTTCCATTTTCTAATTTTTTTACAGTGACCGTGTGGTATTTGTATAATTAAAATAATAGGAGATAACAAATTAATACATGAAAATATTTCTTATCATTAAGAGTGAGGTGGGACCAGAAAGGGAATGAATACAGTGATCAATCAACAAATGGATTTCAGTGTGGCGCCAACCGCTTCAGCAACAACCAAGAAATAGAAGGCAGGGCGCTGGTCTCCAAGCATCGACGGTGTAATGGCAGCAAGTCACAGGGGAGGGTGCAAGACGGCTACAGGCTGGTGCTGAGACTCTGGTGGACTTGCGGGCTACCAGCAGCCCTTTGCTTACCACCTACCTGTGGGCCTGTGACCTGGGATGGATTAAGACAAGGCAGGGCAGGGTGTGGACAGGGGAAGTCAGAGAGACAGAGATGCAGCCAAACCAGGAAGAACTAAAACAAAGGCTGGGAATGATGGATGAGAGACAACTACATCAATGAGAGTTGAGTATGGCTGAAAATGAAAAACTTGACTTTGTACTGGGCACCTGCTATGTACTCGGCACTGTGATCAAAACTAGCAAAGTCTCTTTTCATGGACTTATCGTCAAGTGGTTGTGGAGGAGAGATAACTGATAAATCTATCAGCAAATAAATATAACTAGAAAAATACCAGATAATGATAAGTGCTATTTGTTTTTAACCCTCGTCTAAATATCCCTATCATCTTACTTCAAAAAGTAAATTTCATGGAGTAAAAATAACACAATGAACATCCCTGTACCCATTACTGACATTTTAGAATTCTTAATATTTTGCCATCTTTCTTCGTCTATTTTTCTGTTACTGTTGTCGTTGTTGAAGTGTTTTAAAGGACAAGCATCACAACATTCCACTCCTAAGTGCTAAAGACATTTTTCTTCTTAACCACAACACTTCTCACACTCAAAAAAATTAACGATAATCCTTAATATAATCAAATGCTCTGTCCGTGCTCAAATATACACAATTGTTCCCAAAATATTTTTTACTCCTGGCTTGTCAAAGTAGGATCCAATCAGCAGCTACACATTGTATTTGATTGTTTTTGACTTTTAAGTCTCTTTTATATCTACAGCTATATCTATGTCTACATCTACAGCTATGTCTAGAGATACATCTCCATTGTCAAAGTGCCTGCTCCCAAATGGCACGTTCCCAGAAGAACACACTTTCTTCCCAGACCCAGCCAAAAGGAACCCAGGCTATTAGTGAGTAGCAAACACTGTAGCCTGTTCCTCTCACATCCACTGGTAAGAGGGGACTATGCGTAATATCTGTCATCTTGGAAAAAAAGGGGATACCCTATATGTGAATCAGCCCTGCACAAAAATTACTACAGTCCTGTTCTGCGCACCTTTCTTGTATAATTTAAAGAGGCAGGTGGATGTAATGGGGAGAACAGAAGCAGACAAGCTGTCAAATCTGGCTCTGTGACTGTTGAACTATGTTGCCTTGGGCACATTTCACCTCTTTGAGCCTCAGTTTCTTTACTGGAAAATGAGGATGATACCCACTTGTGGGCTTGTCAGGAAGGTGAAATGAATTAATGTATACAGAGTGCCCATCACAGTGCCTTAATTCCCTATAAATCTTGGAGCAGAAATTGCTACTGCTTGCCAGATCCAGTTCCTCTTCTTCCTGGAGACATAGCTAGACTACATTTCCTAGCCTTCCTTGCAGTGAGGTGTGGCCATGCGATCAAGCTCTGGCAGTGGAATGTGAAAAAAAACGCATGCTATGCAAGCCACTTCTAGGTTTAGTCCATAAATCCTTCTGTGCAGGACCCTACCTGCTCTTCCCCACATGCCCACTGCTTATGGGGCCAGGGCAACCCTTCAAGTCACCTGTTGAAATAAGCAAAATGTCCCTGAATGACGATGTAGAACAGAGCCCCTGCTGCCAATCAGGAACACCTAATCTGGACTTAACATGAGCAAGAAATAAACCTTTACAGTGTTAATCAATGAGGGTTCAGGGTTTATCTGTTATCGCAGCTAGCATTGCTTTAACTAACACAAAGTTCAACGTAGATAAATTCACTAGCTAGAAGGAAAATCTAAAAGGTTGGATGTAAAGCACGGTGGCTTATAGAAAACCATACATCTGTTAAGGGGACATTTACATTTTGATATTGTATTTCATCAATTTTAAGAATTTTCCCCCACACTTTTACACCTCTGAAATAAGGTCACGTGTTGCAATCGATGACATCTTACGTCGCTGTCGGCCAGAAGAGCACAGACTTGGTCACAGGTCTCCATCTGTCATCCTTCCCCTTGAGCTATGTGCATTCTTAGTACTGCAGGTGTTGAGTTTAATCACCCCTGACAATGTCTTCAAAAAGATTACAGGCTGATTCGGCACTGAAATGAAAAGTTATTGTGTACTAAAAAAGAAAAGCAAGAAAACATAGCACCTTGCTATATCATAAAAATCTGTGTCTAAATAAGACTTAAAAGAGCTCTTTCAATCTGCATAAAATGAAAACTCACAGTGATAGGAAAGCCTTGTGTCATGGTTTTTCTATTTCTTAGAAATGCATCTAAGGTGTGGCTTATAACTGATGGTTCCTTAGATCAGATAAATGTACACATGTTAATAATGTACATATGTCAATGATCTTAGCCCAGGAAGCAATCCAATGTAAATAATAATGATAATAATAATAACAGCTCACTCTTGCCAACAGCTACATACGTGCCAAGCTCTGTGCTTTACTTGCATTATTGCATTTAATCATCACAGCAACCCTGTGAGGTGGTTACTCTTGAATGTTGTTGTTGTAGGTGCCAGAGAGTGGATCTCAACTCATAGCAACCCCATGTTACAGAGTAGAACCACCCCATAGGGTTTTCTTGACTGTGATCTCTACAGAAGCGGATCACCAGCTCTATCTTCTACAGAGCCGCTGAATGGGTTCAAACCACCAACCTTTTGCCCCACCAGGGCTCATTCCTCTTCTATATGATTACAAATTGTCCTAAGCACTCTGTCGAAAGGGAGCAGGGTGCCATGAGGATGAATAACTGGAAGGCATATAATTAACACTGGGAAGGAAGATCTTTCTGAGGAAGTGAGGAGACCTGAGAGTGACTAGTAGACAGCATTTATTGAGCGTTACCATGTGCCAGGAATGATTCTATTAACTCACTTAACCCAGAGTATCATTATCAGTCCCATTTTACAGATGAGAAAATCAAGGCAGAGACAGAGAAATTAAGTCATGTGCTTCAGGTTACACATCTAATGAGTGATAAACCTGGGATTGGAACCTGGGTAGACAGGCTCCAGAGCCCCTGCATTTTACCCATTCATTGTTGTCTTTAGTTATTAAAATGAGTGAGTCATCCTCATTTTGCCAGTGAGGGCGGCAGTAAGTAGGCTGGTTATAAGCACAGGCTTCAGTCTCGGTTCCAAGCAAGGTTCTGCAACTGACCAAAGGTAGCTTGCCTTTCTATTTGTTGTGAGGATTAAATAAATTAATGTGAGTAAAGAGCTTAGATCAGAAGCTGGGATGCAGTAAGCTCCCGATAAATGTTAGATGATGTTATATTATCTCCATACAGTGCTCACAGCAACGCTAAGGAAACAGAAACTCAGAGAGGCTTAGCAATTTGTCTAAAGCCACACATTTCAAGAAAAGAAGAGGGACTCAAACCTAGGTCTGTTCACTCAGAAGTCCTTGCATTATGCATTACTCCGCGGAGCTTCCTCTTAAAGATGAGTCAGTAGATTAGGTTTTCCTTCCTGAAGATTCCCAGAAGACTGCATTTTAACATCCCAAATCCCACCCAAAAGTAAGGCTCTCTCTTCCTGCCAATCCAGACTTCACCTGTTTTATTTTAAGGCCATTTCCTCTGAGAAGCCTGAGGAAAGATGGAGACTCACTAGCCCCTTTTCTTCCTTTTATACCTTTCATACACTGTACGCCACATTTCCCCCTCTATGTAGAAAAGGCAGGGACCACTTGAGAGTCCAGCACAAAGCAGGTGCTCAACAAAAATGATATTACATGACTGAACAAACAAGTGACAGACTGGGTTCATGATCTCGAAGGTCCCTCTCAGATTAGGCAACCCCATGTCGCCCCCATGGCTTCCCACCCACCTTGCTTTTCTTTGACTTCCATTTCTTAACCCCGATATTTCTCAAACAAGGGAGTTGCGAGGGCATTCTGAGGACATTATGGAGTTGAAGTGGCCCTGGTATGTGGTGACACCCTGCGTTTCTTCATTCCACATTCTCTTTGGCCAATTTTTGACCAAGCACGTAGAAAAGAAGATATCAGAGGGAGGGTCTGGGAATGAGGCTAGATAGGTGGGTGGACGTGTGACTAGAACCCCCACAGACATCCTGGCAGTCACAGTCCAGGTGTTATAGGCAGAGGAAGGTTGGAAACCCTAGTAGAAATTTCACTGTCAAAATAGGAGAAGTCCCTTGGTGGTGCAAATGGTCAACTGCGCAACTACTAATTGAAAAGTTGGCAGTTCAAGCCCACGCAAAGGTGCCTCAGAAGAAATGCCTGGTGATCTACTTCCAAAAGGTCACAGCCTTGAAAATCCATGGAGTGTAGTTCTACTCTGTAATATATGGGGTCACCAATAGAAGGCAGCAGGTTTGCTTTTTTGTTTAATCAAGATAGGATACCTGGGTCTAAGGCAGTATAAGTCAGGCTCCTTTGGTTGCAAATAACAGAAACCAACCTCAAAAGAAAGGAAAACAGTGAGGCATGCATTGCTCACATAACTTGCAATTCCAGGGCTGGTGCTGGTTTCAGGAATGGTGGATCTAGAAATTCAAATAAAGCCTCAATTTCTCTCTCTTTCTCTCACTCCCTGCCCTGTTGCTTTTCTCTCTGTGTTTTATCACACTGTCTCCTCAGCAGACAGGCTTTCTCCAAATGATGGTGGCTGATAACTCTCAGTTTACTTCCTTCCAGCTGCAGAGGGCACTAGCCATCATGACTGGGTTTAAGTTGAGGGGAAGAGAAGTTCAGGGAGGAAGCTAGGGCTGTTCTCTTTTGTCAAAAACTCAAAAATATTCTCAGAAATCCCATAGTGGACTTCCTCTTAGGTCTTATTGGCCAAAACTGGGTCACATGGCTACTGCTAGCTGTTAGGGAAATCAGTAAAGTGGGAAATGGGGTTGGTTGTCTTTTTGCCATAAACATATCATGACTCAGTACCTGGGGCTGGCCACATGGTCACCATGAACAAAACTGGGGATTCTTAGGCAAAACGGAGCTCTAGGCAGAAGCACCACGCTGTCCCTCCACAGCAAAGATCCAAAAAACTAAGCCAAACAGAGAAAACAGCAATCCTGAAACCCTACAACATCAAATGAAGAGATAAAGAATTCAGCCAAGCACCAAACGGAGTGAGAAAACTGACAGAGAATGGAGAGCAAGGAGAGATTCATGCAGAGGTCCCCTATCAGCTAACGCAGTGCGTATCTGCCATCTCGGACCCCTATGGGAGACCAGCAAATAGGGGGTATGAGAAAGAAGCTTCGCGGAGCTTCCAGCAGGAGACAAAACAACCGGTAATTTGCGATATATGCTTTCCCACCCCCATCCTTCTTAACCCCAACTCAGCCTCCTCTGCTTCCCGTGGCCACAGACTCTTGTCCAGGAAGCACCGGCTGCTTGGATTCCACCCGCCCGCACTGGCCGGCTCCCTGAGTGCCATTTGTTGGCTGCTGGTGTTGCTTTTTTCTGCTTCTTTTGATTTCTTCCTTACCTCTCACCACTTCCCCTCCTTTCGCTCAAATACCTGGCTCCGTGCACCATCTTTGCTTCTTCCTGAGGGGCTGCAGAGCTCCGTTCAAGTGTGAAACTGCTTCCTGGTCTGGGCTGCCATGCTGGTGGGATCCCGGGGCTTTCGTTTGTTTGCTTTGAATTGTTTGTTTGTTTCCTTTTCCTTTTCTCGAGTTGGCAGCCTGTTCTGGCTGGGCGGTGCTGTGCGGCTTGGGACCTACCCCCTTGGCTTGCGCAGATGTGCAGAGGGATCCCTGAGAGCATCTTTTTTTTCGTGGGTTTTTTTTTTCCTGTTTTTTTCGGGGGCTTTTCTTGTTCTTTTTTTAAAATTTGTTTTTTCTTCTCCCTCTTTTTTCCTTTTTGTCTTTCTCCATTACTCAGTTTCTCATCTCTCTATACCTTCCTTCTCTTCCTGTTCCCTGAATACGTGGCACTGAATACCTCTCTGGCTTCTAGCCAGGCTGTACTTCAACACCTGAGAACAATTTCCCCAGACCTCCTAGCCACACAAGTGGGATCCCTAGGAGCTTTACTGTTCTTTTTCCATTCTAATTTTTATTTATTCATTCTTTTCTTTTTCTTCTTCTTCCCCTTTTTGTTTTTCTCCATTTCATAGTCTCTCATCTCTCCACTCCAATGTCAAACTCCCCAACCACTCTGTTTTGTTTGTTTCTATGTTTTCGTCTCATGTTCCTCTCTCCGCTCTCCCATATCCATCTTAGCTGCATAACACTCTCCCCCCTCTATCCTGCCTACATGGACCATGCGCTTAACATCACACCACCAAGCAGCACAGGCACGGCCTACCGAAACCTGCCCTGTACTGATTACTGACCCGCCCTGGTGGCTGTAGTAAGTACCACAAACAACCCATCCCAGTAACTCCTCTTCAGCTAGACCTGCCCTGCTGTACCATATCTGAGTGACTGAACCTGCCAATAGGAGACGGAGGTAAGAGTAT
>NW_004444127.1:3776735-3837489 GCF_000243295.1 Trichechus manatus latirostris | reverse complement strand
ACTATTGTCATAGGGCAACATGTGTACTAACTGTTTAATGAGAAACTATTTTGTTCTGTAATCCTTCACCTAAAGTTGAGAATAGCAGCACAATTGGAAGAGCGTAGTCGATGTCACTGAACTGTGCATGTAGAAATTTTTGAAATGGTGTATCTTTGGCTATGTGTATTTTCACCAAAAAAGAAAAAGGTCGAGAAGGGAGAGGGTTGACAATGTCGTGGGTTTGTTAACCAATATCATAAAACAACATGTGTGCTACTGTTTAATGAGAAACTATTTGTTCTGTAAACTTTCACCTGAAGTACAATAAAAAAAATAATAATAATTGGGGATTCTTTAGCCAGGAACAGGGGAAATAGATTGGATAGGCAACTAATGATGTCTACCACAAGAAGGAGCCCTGGTGGCACAGTGATTAGTGCTTGGCTGCTAACCAAAATGTCAGCAGGTCAAACCCACTGGCTGCTCTGTGGGAGAAAAATGTGGCTGTCTGCTTCTGGAAAGATTACAGCCTTGGGAACCCTATGGGGCTGTTCTCCTTTGTCCTATAGGGTCTCTGTGAGTCCAAATCGACTTGAAAGCAACAGGTTTATCATAAGAAGGTATTGTGAAGAAACCTCACCAGATCACATACAGGCTGTAAAAATGGCACAGGGGTGGTGTATGACTCCCTCTGAATTCACAAGAGGGAAGGAGGATCAAGATCAACAGCCCAAGGCTAATTCCTCACAGTTATGGGGTTTATTAGAGAAGTAACAGGTTACAATTCAGGTTCAGGAACACTCAGGATACAGTTCTTCCATCAGGATAGCCTCTTCTCAGCTGTTCCCACAGGCACACCTCTCCCTGGCCCTTGGCCTCTGCCTGTGCTCAGGTAAGCATCACAAAGCTCTTTTAGCTCTGCTGATAAGTGCCCAGAGGCATCCGACTCTGCCAGTAAGCCTCCACTCGAAGGCGCTCAGTTCTAGCTCTACCAAGTGCCCAGAGGCACCCTACTCTTCCAGCAAGCCTGCTGCCCAAAAGTGCTCAGCTTTCTCGTTCTGTGGGCCAAGCTATCTCCTGCTGGTCTCCTGGTTCTGCTGCCACCATTTCTCTACCGCTGCTTCTCACCATCTTCAGTGTTACAGTTCTCTCTCTCTCTCTGTCTCCCAGTCCCAGTCCAGGAGCTTCTCAGCACAGAGATTCCAGGTCTAGAAGACACACTACACTCCTAGCTCCTCTTTCTTGGTGGTGGTATATCCTACACTCCCGCCTCTGGGGTGGCTCATTTTAAGCCTAGGGGGATGGCAAAACTGACCAATCCCTTCATTAGGGCTCCATAGACCTAATTTGCATGGTCCCATGCCCACACCGTGTCTGTCAGTTTGTTGTAATATGAGGGCTTGCATGTTGCTGTGATGCTGGAAGCTATGCCACTGGTATTCAAATGCCAGCAGGGTCACCCATGGCAGACAGGTTTCTTTCAGCTGAGCTTCCAGACTAAGACAAACTAGGAAGAAGGACCTAGCAGTCTACTTCTGAAAAGAATTAGCCACTGAAAACCTTATGAATAGCAGCAGAACATTGTCTGATATAGTGCCAGAAGATGAGCCCTTAAGGTTGGATGGCCCTCAAAAGACTACTAGGGAAGAGTTGCTCCTCAAAGTAGAGTCGACCTTAATGACGTGAATGGAGTGAAGCTTTTGAGACCTTCATTTGCTGATGTGGCATGACACAAAATGGGAAGAAACAGCTGTAAACATTCATTAATAATGAGAATGTGGAACATACTAAGCATGAATCTAGGAAAACTGGAAATCATCAAAAATGAAATGGAACGCATAAGCTTTGATGTTCTAGGTATTAGTGAGTTGAAATGGACTGGTATTGGCCATTTTGAATCAGATGAACATATGGTCTGTCTTAGCCATCTAGTGCTGCTATACCAGAAATGCCACAAGTGGATGGCTTTAACAAACAGAAATTTATTTTCTCACAGTCCAGTAGGCTAGAAGTCGAAATTCAGGGCATCAAATCCAGGGGAAGGCTTTCTCTCTGTTGGCCTTCTCATCAGTCTTCCCCAGGACTAGGAGCTTCTCTGCACAGGGACCCCGAGTCCAAAGGACATGCTCTGCTCCCGGCACTGCTTCCTTGGTGGTATGAGGTCCTGAATTCTCTTCTTGCTTCCCATTCCTTTTGTCTCTTGTAAAATAAAAGGTGGTGCAGGCCGTACCGCAGGGACACTTCCTTTACATTGGATCAGGGATGTGACCTTAGTAAAGGTGTTATAATCCCACTCTAATCCTCTTTAACATAAAATTACAATCACAAAATGAAGGACAACCACACAATACTGGGAATCATGGCCGAGCCAAATTGATACACACATTTTTGGGGGCAACATAATTCAATCCATGACAACCTTCTATATCAGGAATGACAACCTGAAGAGGAATGGCATTGTATTCATCATCAAAAAGAACATTTCAAGATCTATCCCAAAGAACAACGATGTTAGTGGTAGGAAAATATCCATACGCCTACAAGGAAGAGCAGTTAATACAACTATTATTCAAACTTACCCACCAACCACTAAGGCCAAAGATGAAGAAATTGAAGATTTTTACCAACTTCTGCAGTCTGAAATTGATCAAACATGCAGTCAGGATGCATTGATAATTACTGGTAATTGGAATGCGAAAGTTGGAAACGAAGAAGGATCGGTAGTTGGAAAATATGGCCTTGGTGATAGAAATGATGGCTGAGATCACATGATAGAATTTTGCAAGACAATGACTTCTTCACTGCAAATATCTTTTTTCAATAACATAAACGGCAACTATACACGTGGACCTTACCAATGGAATACACATGAATCAAATCAACTACATCTGTGGAAAGAGATAATGGAAAAGCTCAATATCATCAGTCAGAACAAGGTCAGGGGCTGAGTGCAGAGCAGACCATCAACAGCTCATATGCAAATTCAAGTTGAAGCTGAAGAAAATTAGAACAAGTCCACGAGAGCCAAAGTATGATCTTGAGTATATCCCACCTGAATTCAGAGACCATCTCAAGAACAGATTTGACACATTGAACACTAATGACTGAAGACCACATGAGTTGTGGAATGACATCAAGGACATCATACATAAAGAAAGCAAAGCAACATAAAAAGACAGGAAAGAAAGAAAAGACCAAAATGGATGTCAGAAGAGACTCTGGAACTTGCTCATGAACGTCAAGTAGCTAAAGCAAATTGAAATGATGAAGTAAAAGAGCTAAACAGAAAATTTCAAAGGGCGGCTTAAGAAGACAAAGTAAAATATTATACTGACATGTGTAAAAACCTGGAGATAGAAAATCAAACGGGAAGAAGACGTTTGGCATTTCTCAAGCTGAAAAGACTTAAGAAAAAGTTGAAGCCTTGAGTCGCAAAATTGAAGGATTCTATGGGGAAAATACTGAATGACGCAAGAAACATCAAAAGAAGATGGAAGGAATACACAGAGTCACTATACCAAAAAGAACTGGTTGACGTTCAGCCATTTCAGGAGGTAGCATACAATAATGAACCAATGGTACTGAAGGAAGAGGTCCAAGCTGCACTGAAGGCATTGGTGAAAAACAAGGCTCCAGAAATTGACGGAATAGCAACTGAGATGTTTCAACAAACGGATGCAGCGCTGGAAATGCTCACTCGTCTATGCCAAAAAATGTGGAAGACACCTACCTGGCCAACCGACTGGAAGAGATCCATATTTATGCCTATTCCAAAGAAAGGTGATCCAACCAAATGCAGAAATTATCAAACAATATCATTAATATCACACGCAAGTAGAATTTTGCTGAAGATCATTCAAAAGCGGCTGTGGCAGTACATCAACAGGGAACTGAAATTCAAGCCAGATGCAGAAGAGGACATGGAATACATGTATCATTGCTGATGTTAGATGGATCATGGCTGAAAGTAGAGAATACCAGAAAGATGTTCACCTGTGTTTTATTGACTATGCAAAGGCATTCAACTGTGTGGATCATAACAAATTATGGATAACATTGCAAAGAATGGGAATCCCACAACACTTAATTGTGCTCATGAGGAACTGTCTATAGATTAAGAGGCAGCCATTCAAACAGAACAAAGGGATACTGCATGGTTTAAAGTCAAGAAAGGTATGCGTCAGCGTTGTATCCTTTTACCATCCTTATTCAATCTGTATGCTAAGCAAATAATCCAAGAAGCTGGACTATATGAAGAAGAACAGGGCATCAGGATTGGAGGAAGGTTCATTAACAACCTGTGATATGCAGATGACACAATCTTGCTTGCTGAAAGTCAAGAGGACTTGAAGCACTTACTGATGAAGATCAAAGACCACAGCCTTCAGTACTGATTACACCTCAACATAAAGAAAACAAAAATCCTCACAGCTGGACCAATAAGCAACATCCTAATAAATGGAGAAAAGATTGAAGTTGTCAAGGATTTCATTTTACTCGGATCCACAATCAACACCCATGGAAGCAGCAATCAAGAAATCAAAAGATGCACTGCGTTGGGCAAATCTAGGGTACCTGACCTAAGCCATGGTGTTTTCAATAGCTTCATATGCATGCGAGAGCTGGACAATGAATAAGGAAGATCGAAGAAGAATTGATGCCTTTTTATTATGGTGTTGTCGAAGAATACTGAATATACCATGGACTGCCAAAAGAATGAACAGATCTGTCTTGGAGGAAGTACAACCAGAATGCTCCCTAGAGGCAAGGATGGTGAGACTACGTCTCAGATACTTTGGACATGTTATCAAGAGGGACCGGTCCCTGGAGAAGGACATCATGCTTGGTAAAATAGAGGGTCAAAGAAAATGAGGAAGACCCTCAAGGAGATGGATTGACTCAGTGGCTGCAACAATGGGCTCAAGCATAACAATTATGAGGATGCCACAGAACTGGACAGTGTTTTGTCATGTTGTACATAGTGTCACTATGAGTTGGAATAGACTCCACAGCACCTAATAGTACAACAACCCCCACACAGGTGCCATGAATTTCATTTGCATTATTCACAAGCTATCCAATCCCCTTGTTGGGCCACAATTACCTTATTCATATAGTCCCACCCGTCACTTGGGTGAGAGTTATAAGACCATGGTAAGAAAGGCCATATAAAAGCGATCCATCGCATCGTACAGGCAAGCCCCAAATTAAAAATGTCCAACTTATGTATGACCTGTAGTTACCAACCAACCCCACCCCCATAAAGCCTATTATATTAAAATTTTGAGTTACATACAATGGTTCATAGTAACAAACGGGAGCTACTTTGTGACTCTCATCAAAACGTTATTATTACCGTTATTATTACTGTTAAAGATATCTTAGTGTATCTGGAAGTGTTTCTTTAATGTTTTTCATGCATAGAAAGTTACACTATATACTATAAACTAGGACAAACATTAGGCTAACTGACGTTAGATACGAATGGTACTTAACTGTACCGATTTACTAAAAATTTGATTTAAAGACAGACTTAGTCATGGTACTCATTCATAATTCGAGGATAGCCTATAATAGGAATGGGGAGGAGAAGTTTTGCAAAAGAAGTGAAAGCGCTGGCTAGACAGAAAAAACTAGTGTGCACTGGAATTGAGGAGCAGGAGGTGACAGCCAGGAGGAGTGCATGGACTCAGAGGAGGTATGGCCAGAAAGGAGAGGCCAGCCAGCTGTGGACAGCACCTGTTAGGACTCCTCCCTGGAATATGCAGGGGTTTGTTTTTGTTGTTGTTGTTTCCAGGCTCTCTCTCTCTCTCTCATTTTTATTGTTGTAAAAATATATATAACTCATTTGCCTATTTAACATTTTCCACGTGTGCAACTTAGTGACATCAATTACATTAATCATGTTGTGCAACCATCACCAGTATTTGTTGCCAAATTTTCCATCACCATAAACAGAAACTCAATGCTTCCTAAACAATGAGTCCCCCCTCCTCCCTCCCTCCTACCCATGATAACCAATAATAAACTTTGGTCTCTATACATTTGCCTATTCTAGATCTTTCATATATAAGTGAGTGTTACCGATTGAATTGTGTCCCAAAAATAACATATATGGTAAATCCTAAACCCCTATACCTGTGGATGTAATCCCATTTGAGAATAGGATTTTCTTCGTTATGTTTATGAGACTATATCAGTATACGGTGTGTTTTAAGTCAACCACCTTTGAGATATGAAAATGCAGGTTAGGTACAGATTAGGAAGGGAAGGTATAAAATCCATGAAGGTTGCCACAGGAAGACCACCAAGGAACCAAGGAACAGAAAGCTGAAAAGAGAAAAAGACCTTCCCCCAGAGCCAACGGAGTGACAAAGCCTTCCCCTAGAAACAGGGCCCTGAATTCGGACTTCTAGCCTCCTAAACTGAGAGAAAATAAATTTCTGTTCTTTAAAGCCACTCACTTGTGGTATTTTGTTACAGCAGCACTAAGCAACTAAGACAGTGGCATTGTATATTATTTATTCTTTGGTGATTGACTTACTTTACTCAGCGTAACGTTTTCAATGTTCATACATGTTGTAGCACATATCAGAACTTTGTTTTCCTTTTTGGCTGAGTAATATTCCATTGTATTATGTACCACATTTTGATTATCCACTCATCTATTCATGTACACTTGCATTGTTTCCTCCCTTTGGCTGTTGTGAAAGGTGCTGTAATGAACACTGGTGGACATAACATGCAGTTTTTATCTAAGGATATTCTGGAGCAGAAGTTCAGCAAATGGAGAAGTTACTTGGTGAGCAAGGAACAAGGGAGAGGTCTCCTCAAAAAAGAGTCTGGGTTCTTTCTACTGTTTTTGTGTAATCCTCACTATTCGTGCTCTAAGTCAACCCTAAAACAAATCAACAAAGAAACAGCTCTGGGGCATCAAGAAGACACATGCTCAAAAAATAGTCAGTGGCTTCCTACCACCCATGAACTCAAGTTCAAACTTTATAACATGGCCCCACTGTCCTCTCCAGGCTTATCTCTCACTGTAACTTCTCCTTTCACCCACTTGTGCCAGCCCCTCATAGCCCCCACACCAACACCAAACCAGGTGCCGTCCAGTCTAGGTGGAAGAGGCTGCATAGGCCCGGCTCACTATTATTTACTCCCCATTGCTAATCGCCGCATTGTCTCATGATCTTGTCTTTCCCTCCGGTTCCAGTCTCTACAAAAGGTTTATTTATTTATTTATTTATTTTTATTTTTTATTTTTTTTGTACTTCAGGTAAAGGTTTACAGAACAGATAGTTTCTACAAAAGGTTTAAGGTTAACCGATGTTCCTCCTTGGAGGGTGGAAAACAAGTGATAGTGATCTAGGAATGACAAACTGAACAAAGCACCCCTCTTGGGACAAGAAAACCAGGATGTCACCAGATAACCCCCAAGAATACCAGTAAAAGATTAACTCATCTGAGACATGACCACCTCAAGGGGGAACTAACACAAACTTCTGAGACCCATAATCCTGTCCCTATAAAAGCTTTCAGTTGATCTCCAGTCGGGGAGAAGGGTTTTTTGGAGGAATCTATTCCCCTCTGTCTCCTATATATCGATATATAATAAACCTCTTGCTGCTCACCTCACCCGTCTCAGAATTGGCTATTGTGGCAGGCGGCTCCAATCCACGCTATTGCAGCAGCATATTTGGTGGCCTGTACAGGGTCCTTCAGCCACTTGAGACGCAGCAGCCCTGGGGCAGGGCCTGGGGCTGATCGACCGCTCTCCCGACAAGTGGACGCAAGAGGTTTCGTTTGCCTCTGGGGAGACTATTGGCCAGACCTGGGTCTGTCACGGCACCGCTGGTTCCCAATCGCACCAAAAGAGGTGGGTAAAAGAAAAGCAAGACCTGTATAGGAGGGATCCCAAAGTGAGTCGACTGCGACTCCTCTCCCTGTTGCGCTCAGGGCCAGGGCAGATAGGGCAGGCCTGAGGCTTCCGGAGCGGGATCTGAGCCCTTGGTTTCTGGGGCGAGAGGTGCCCCAGATGAACAACCCCATGAGCAGGCTCACAAGTAAGGACTCTTGGTGGCTCTAGAGTCCTGGTTCTGGGTGTATGAGTGCTCGTAAGTGTGTCTGGGAGGTTGAGATTCTCTAAGATCACCACTGTCAGCAGACAGGGCCATCTGAGAGGTTGAAGGGATCAAGATCACCTCCACCAGCTTGATGGATTTCTCGTGTGTCTGGGAGGTTGAGATCCTCTAAGATCACCTCTGTTGGCAGACAGGGCCATCTGAGAGGTTGAAGGGGTCAAGATCACCTCTGTCAGCTTGCAGGATTTATTCATTTACTGTGGTTTTGGGTCTGTCCTGTCCATTTGTTTACTGTGGTTCTGTGTCCATCCTGTCCATTGTCTGTGTGTAACTAGTATACCATCTACTTGGGCATCCTGATTTGGCTGTTAAGAGAAAGCTTCCGAAAGAAGGAAACCAAAAGCTTGAACCTTATCGCTTAACATCTTTGATAAATGAGCCTGGATTCCACCCCCTACTATTGATTCACTGGTTTGGGGTTCATATTTAAAAACACTATAAACTGAGTATAATAGAAGTAACTTGGAATTTCAGCGATCACTTTGGGAAAAAGAGCTTTCATTTGTGTTGTCCATTTTTTCCTTTAGGGAACTTTGCTTGATGCTCAGGTTTTGTCAAAAGGTCTAATATTCCTCCATCTGAGGCTCTGGCAAGTTAATAAGTTTTATCTAGAACCTGTTTTTTTCCATTGAATTGAGTCGATCTTACCAAAAATTGCTAGGTACACTTTAAGAAACTAGGATCCACATATCCTTTTTGTGTGGTATTATCTGGTGAGTTCATGTGGTCTTTCTGTCTCCATTTGTCCTGAAAGAGCTTTGGTATTTACTGGGTAGATAGCCTTTCAAAATGCCTTCATCAGCTTAAACATATGTAAATGTCTTCCATGAGTCAAGAGAGTGAGGGTGGGGTATGGTCAGGCCTCCTCAACCCCCAGCCCCCAGTCTCCAAGGTCGTGTAGCTCGAGGGAAGCTTTTGAAAGACCCTTTTCAGCTAAGTGGATGCTCTTTTAAGACAAAAGATAAGGAAAATTGCTGCTTTGCTATAGTTATCAGAATTTGAGTGGATCCTGATAATAGAACTGTAAACAAGTTCTCTCTATTATAGGGGAACTCTAAGAAGTCAAACAGTAAAAATCACAATAAGACACACCTAAAATGGCCTGGAAAAATGTTTCCAACAGTAGTCAGAGGCTTAAAGTTATATCCATATCAATTAATTGGTCAATTCAACAGAGACTTTTTGATTTCCAAAGCCAGTTGATAAAATCGCTAAAATTAGGTTGGGAAAAATAAGAGAAATAGTAAAAGTTGAGTAAAAATTTGGAAATGTTTAAACAGACTTTCTTTCAACAACAGTTATGTTTTATGGTATACAGGCTTAAAATAATTCCCAATACATTTTAGGTAACTTACTGATGTTAAATTGAGTTAATAGATATTTTAAGCTTTTATACTTTGGTTTTTTATGCCACAAAAGAAAGGATAGACAGATATATATATATATGTATTTAAGCCTGCTAATGAATGTTCATTTTTTCCATTTAAAGGGATGCACTATTAGAGGTATACAACAAAGACATCGTTTAAGAGGTTTATTGAAAAAGAAATTTATTTGATATGCTCGTTTCATCTGACTGAAGTTTAATGGTTTAATTTATGAGATTTTTAGGAGTTTTAATGTTATGTCGCATATAAAACAAAGAATTAGGTTTCTCACTGTTAAAATAACAAAATTTTCTTTTGATTTCTGAGTTAAAGGATTAATTTATTCTTTGTGTAATCTGCCTGGAAGACTAAGGTTTGGTCTCTCATTAGAATAAGATTCCTGAGACTGCATACTAAAACACATGGCTTTTAGAAAAGAAAGCTAAGGTTTTTACTTTAAGATCTTTGGTTAAATAACTTCAGGATTGTTTCACAGTGACCTGTAATATTATTATTTCTTTATTACTAACTTGGTTGCAACTTTATCTTTTTGAATCTAGCATTATCAAAGCCAATGGTTTGATTGGGGAATTCACATCATTTATTATGTATTACATCTGAAGCTCTTTGAATACAGTTAATGGTTAGATTTAGAAATTTTTTTTTAAGTTTTTTTTAACTGGTTTCATTTGGCCTTTACATTGTGCTTGTAATTAATTTCTATCAGGTGTTTTACTATTAAAAATATTCTGTTTATGAATTAATCATGGCCATATTAAGTTTTGTCATCTGCAAATAAGTTTTTACTTTGCTGATATGCTGAAAACATTTGACCAAAATATCTCAACAAAAAGATGGACTATATTAGACTTATGAAAAAGACTGTGACTAGACTCAATCAAGACTTCTAGAACTCTTACGTAGAAGCTGATGAATTCACAGACTGCAGCTGATCCAGAATCACATAGAACAGAAATTAACTACATAAGGCTGAGTAAACAAAAGGAAACTATGGGTTTTATGTGAGAACACTGCTGATGTTTTAAGGTCCTGCTTTCTATATATAAGAAATCATTTTCCTTTCTCCTAAAGTATCTAACTAATGGGTTTAGATATTGTAGCTCTTGAATTAGAAGTTCTGTTGGTAAACTTAGCAAAGTTGTAACTATCATAACCCGAGAAGTGTCTGAAATTTGAGCTATGATTTTACAAAATAGAATAGTATTAGCCTTCCTGCTAGTCTCTCAAGAATCACTTTGTGCCCAAATAGATAAATGTTGCTATATTTATATTAATACTCAATCTGAGGTTTTGCAAAATGTAGTTGCTGTTGAGGCACTTGAAAAGCAGTTACTGATGCTGTTTATGCATAAACAAACACCTATTATGGGGGGAGGCCCATCTATCCCAGCCAAATCTCCTCTAGGCTGTATCCTAACAAACTGGAGGAGGTATAGCTATGAGCCTATGACAAGAAAGAAAATGATATGCTTATATAACAATGTATGGCCCCAATACCAGCTAGGGGACCAGAAACATTGGCTCCAGAATGGGTCTTTGGCTTACGGCACGATTTTTCAGTTTGACTTGTTTTGTAGGAAAAAAATGGGACAAAGTCCCCTATCTTCAAGCTTTCATGTCTCTCTGTCAAACTTTAAATCCCTCTAACCAGGTTCTTTTCCAGGAAAAACTGAAGGCAAAAGTGCTTCCTGAATCCTCACTGGAGGGTCCCCTCTTAGAAGGAATAGCCCCGATAACTGCTTTGGCTCCCCCCCGCCCGCCATATAGGGAAGGTGAGGTAGAAGCCGACAGGTCGGGTCAAGGAATGACGGCAGAGTCCTCCGCAGAAAGGGCTGAGCCGATTCTAGTCCAGCCAGCTTGACAGGAACTGACAAAGGAAGGGAATCGGGAAGTAAGAGTCCGACTTCTTCAGGTACATTCTCCCCCCTACACACACCCATCAGGGAACTGTTTTTGGTGAGGGTACTGCCGGGGCTTGGGCAGGGCAATTTCCTCTGAGAAAAATTCCAGCCGAAGGAGGAACAATATTAGTACATACTCCTTTCTCTACCTCCGATTTATATAATTGGAAGAATCACAGTCCTCCTAATCGGAGGAACCCGAATAGGATGGCAGAGTTGTTCCTTTCCATTTTCTACAGATCCCGCCTGAAAATGCACGCGCCTTGCAGGCGACACTGTTGCAAGAAGAAAGTGACACTTAGTCGCATTCCTTTCCATGTTCAACAAAAGGTGAATCCGGAGTTCTGGGCATAAGAAAGGCCTGGGTTAGCCAAGTCAGCCACACCAGTTAAAATTACTTTAAAACTCGGAGCACCTATTATAAACCAGAGGCAATATCCCCTCCGCAAGGAAGCTTTGGAAGGGATAGCACCATTGGTGCCTCGATACGTAAAAACTGGACTTTTACAATTTTCCCAGTTTCCATATAATACCCCTATCTTACCAGTGTTGAAAGCGGGGACAAGAGAATATCGGTCTGTTCAAGACCTAAGGAAAATCAACCAAATAGTAGAAGACATTCATCCGATTGTGCCAACCCATATACCCTTTTGGTTACATACCCAGTCAATGTGCTTGGTTTTCAGTACTGGGCTTGAAACGTTCCTTCTTTTGTATTCCTCTACACCCCAAGTCTCAGCCTCTATTTGCCACTGAATGGACTGATACTAATTGCTGTGGGGGTAGTAACTCAAACCCTGGGACCAGCCAGGCGACCGATGGCCTACTTGTCAAAACAGCTGGACAACATGGCCCAGGGATGGCCCCCTTGTCTTCGAGCCATGGCTGCAACATGTGACCTGTTACGGAAAGCTGAGAAAATTCACCCTTGGAACAAAAGGTAACAGTAAACACAGCACGTACAGTTTTGCCTCTTTTGGAACAAAAGGGAGATTTTGGGGTCAGGGCAGGACAGATAAGAAAATATCAGGCAATCGTGTTAGACAACTCAAATGTGGTTCTGAAGGCTGTCTCCTCCTTTAATCCTGCCACATTGGTGCCTACTTCAGAAGATGCCCCCGTACATGACTGCCTAGAGATAACTGAAGAAGTTTTTTCTAGCAGACCAGATCTCTCAGATATTCCCTTGACTGACCCAGAGATAGAAATGTATTCAGATCCCAGTAGCTTTCTATATGAAGGATGACACAAGGCAGAATATGCCATGGTGACAAGAACTGAAGTCTTAGAGGCAGCTCCACTTCCTGTCAGCACTTCGGCTCTAAAGGCTGAACTCATAGTCCTCAGGCAGGCCCTGCAACTAGGAGTAGGAAGACGCATAACTGTGTATACTGATAATAAATATGCCCATCTGGTCCTTCACTCACCTGATGCCTTATAGAAAGAAAGGGGACTTCTGACATCTGCCAACAAAGAAATAAAACATGTACCAGAAATCCTAGAACTACTGAAGGCAATCAATGATCCCCTTCAGGTGGCAGTGGTATAATGCCACCTAAATGTCTGCTGGTTTTTGTGGACACCTACTCAGGGTGGGTGGAGGCTTTCCTTTGTCGAACTGAATGAGCCCAAGAAGCGTCCAAGGCGTTACTCAAAGAAATCATAGCCTGTTTTGATCTTCCAGTCTTGGTACAGAGTGACAACAGGAGAGCTTTTATGGCAACAGTCACCCAAGAAGTCAATAAGGTTTTAGACATAAATTGAAAATCACACTCAGCCTGGAGACCACAATCAACTGGAAAGACCAAAAAGTTGAACCATACTCTGAAAAAGTCCTTGGTGAAACTTTGCCAGGAAACAAGCTCCATTTACATACAAGTTCTCTCCACTGCCCCACTCAGAATCCGGGTAACCTCTGGAAGTGGGGTCAAATTAAGCCCTTACAAATTAATATATGGGAGACCATTCCTGAAAAAGTTGACTTTCCCCACCTTGGTGATGACCGAGGTAGAGAAAAGAGACTGGGTCTGTTCTCTGAGAGCTGTCATAAACACTGTTTATCAGTATGCTTCTTCTCATTTGGCTTTTCCTTCTGACACTCCCCTCCACAGGTTCCAACCAAGAGATCTGAGATCAGGTCCTGTTGAAAACCTGGAAGAATTAACCCTCAGAAGATCAACTGCCCCCTCAGTGGGAGGGACTTTTTGAAGTTCTCCTGACCACCCACTGGTCTCTGAAATTAACAGAAGTAGCCGTGTGGGTGCATCACTTGGGAGTAAAAGCAGCCTGGCCAAAAGAAGAGAAAGAAGCAATAAACAAAGAGCCACCTTACTCTCGTACTCCAATTCAGGGCCTGAAGTACAAGTTTAAGAAGCTTACAGTACAGTGATTTTGACCTTGTTTCCCTCAATCTTTCTATTTTTCTAGGAGACCTGGACAGAAAAGGTGCCAATGATCCTACAGGCAAAGGGGACACTGACCCTGCAAGCTGAGGACACTCTGACCCTCCCATGTGTAGTCTCAACCCTAACTCCAGTAAGTCCAGTTAAGTGGGCCGTAGAAGAGTCCGAAAGAGGAACCTTAAGAATAGTGATTATTCTAGTTTGTTTTTGTGTTCCCTGTTTTATAAGAATATTAACAAAAGGAACTACAAATACTCCTAAGGCTAGAAAAATTTTTACCCTGGTAAGTCGGGATGCCCTTTTTTTTCAAGCTCTGGGGATGAACGTCATCTAATTCACCAAGACACAGCCAATTTCCACTTTAACTCACCCCCTGCCTATGGCCCCTAGTCGATACCCGGAGATTTCTCACCCCAGCCAATGCCCCTAACCAGCAGGAAGTAGCCAGAAAAGAAGTGACGCCCTGTTTCCCAAGATTGAGAAACTTCCAATAAAAGCAGGGGTTGGAAGAGGCTGCATAGGCCCGGCTCACTATTATTTATTCCCCATTGCTAACCACCACATTGTCATGATTTTGTCTTTCCCTCCTGTTCGAGTCTCTACAAAAGGTTTAAGATTAATCAGTGTTCCTCCTTGGAGGGTGGAAAACAAGTGATAATGATCTAGGAATGACAAACTGAACAAAGCACCCCTCTTGGGACAAGAAAACCAGGATGTCACCGGATAACCCCCAAGAAAAGATTAACTCATCTGGGACATGACCACCTCAAGGGGGAACTAACACAAACTTCTAAGACCCATAATCCTGTCCCTATAAAAGCCTTCAGCTGATCTCCAGTGGGGGAGAAGGGTTTTTTGGAGGAATCTATTCCCCTCTGTCTCCTATATATCGATATACAATAAACCTCTTGCTGCTCACCTCACCCCGTCTCAGAATTGGCTATTGCGGCAGGCGGCTCCAATCCGCATTATTGCAGTAATATTGGTACATGGCAGCACTCAATAAACAAATGTGGAATGAATGGAAATGATGTCAACTACCATCATGATGATCATTATTGTTCATTACAATGAGAATCAGAGAGGCTCAAAGTTTAAAACCATAGCACAGTCTGCAAATCCACCACCGGTTCATTAACACAGGAATAAAAGACCCTCAAGACTTGGAGATGATCTACTGGTAGGGCGGAAAATTCAATTAGCTACAGGGGCTGGGCAGCTGGCAGATATCCTAAATATGTGCACCAGAGGGGCCAACTGGGAGTGGAGAGAACCAAGGAAGTTGGAAACACAATTGTCACCTAAATGCGTTTACATTCAAATTTAAAAGACACTCTCTACCTGCTAAACACACCTTTAGGCTGATTCCCTGATTCCAGTCCATAATTGTAAATGTATCTGTATCTCCCGCTTGGTTTGCCTGATTTTAAAATATCCCAATACTCATACAACTCAGAGCTTCCCATTCTGCCAAGAATGTCTTTCCTCCACGAGGGCACCACAATGGTATCAAGACCCCAAGGTTGCAGCATTACTCACAGTAGCCAAACGGTGGAAGCTACCTAAATGTCCATCAACAGATGAATGGATACACAAAATGTTGTATACCCACACAATGGAATACTACTCAGCTATAAAGAGAAATGAAGTCCTAAGACATGCTACAACATAGATGAACCTTGAAAACACAATGCTGAGTAAAATAAGTCAGTCACAAAAGGACAAATATCATATGATTCCATTTATGTGCAATAGGAAAATATTTAGAGACCAAAGTTTGTTAGTGGTTAGCAGGGGTGGGAGAAAGGGGGAAAGGGGCACTCACTGCTTATGGGGCACTGAGTTTCTGTTAATGGTGGTAAAATAATTTGGAAGAGGGTTGTGGTAATGGTTGCACAATATGATGATTGTCATTGTCAATCAATGTCATTGAATTATACATGTAAAAATTATTGAATTGGCAAATGTTTGTTATGTGTGTGTGTGTGTGTGTGTGTGTGTGTGTATTTTTTTTATGCACAATTTTTTAAGAAAGACCCCAAGGTGGGCTTAACCAGTTTAACAGTCAATTCCCATCTTGGCTACCCTATTTTGGGCCGATTTGCTGTCCTTTAACTCCCCCAGAGTTCAGCTGGGGGGAACTCACCAGTGTATTTCCAAAGCCTAGCTAAGCTCCTGACAAACAGGAATGAGTGAATGAACAAGTGACTTGATGGTTCTGACAAGGTAACCACAAGCATCCACAGCACTTTCCTAGTCTCTAGCAGCACCAACTGTCCCGCTGTCATCTCCCTCCAGGAAGGCTTTGTCTCCCCCACACATCAGCTCTCAGCCCACTGCCACCCAGCTCCTCAAAGCAAAGCACTTTGAAAAGTAAATCCACTGTTAACAACATATGCGTGTCTATGAAGCGCAAGTGAGTCAAATCTCAGTGACTTCAGAGTCATCTACCAGTTGCTAACCAAAACGTTGGCAGTCTGAATCCACCAGCCGCTCCTTGGAAACCCTATGGGGCCATTCTACTCCGTCTTATAGTGTCGCTATGAGTCGGAAGCGACTCGATGGCAACAGGTTTGGTTTGGATCGGTTCTGGCTGCTCCCTGTTATTGGCCCATACCCCAACCCCACCTGCCATTTCCCTGTAATCATCACTTTTACAGAAGTTTTAAATGTTCTACCACCACTCCAGTGGTAGAACTTAACATGTAGGTTTTGATCTTCTACTTATCTGCCCCTCCCACGAACCTACCAGCACCCTGAAGGTTTGGATTGGGGCTTCCTCTTGCGCTTTTTATTTTTTTTTTAATTGTGCTTTAAGTGAAAGTTTATAATTCAAGTTAGTCTCTCGTACAAAAATTTATGCATACATTGTTATGTGACCCTAGTTGCTCTCCCTGTACTATGACAGCACACTCCTTTCCACCCCGGATTTCCCGTGTCCATTCAACCAGCTCCTAACCCTCTCTGCCTTCTCATCTTGCCTTCGGACAGGAGCTGCCCATTTAGTCTCATGTATCTAATTGAGCTAAGAAGCACACTGTTCATGAGTATCATTTTATGTCCCATAGTCCAGTCTAATCTTTGTCTGAAGAGTTGGCCTTGGGAATGGTTTTAGTTTTGGGCAAACAGAGAGTCTGGGGGCCATGTCTTCCAGGGTCCCTCCAGTCTCAGTCAAACCATTAAGTCTGGTCTTTTTACTAGAATTTGAGTTCTGCACCCCACTTTTCTCCTGCTCCATCAGGGACTCTGTTGTGTTCCCTGTCAGGGTGGTCATTGGTGGTAGCTGGGCACCATCTAGTTTTTCTGGTCTCAGGCTGATGGAGTCTCTGGTTTATGTGGCCCTTTCTGTCTCTTGGGCTAATACCACCAGGGCTCCATTAAATAAGTACTGGTTGACTGTAAATCTGAATGAAAGTCACCAGAGAGGCCCTCTCTTGCCTCCCCATCCTCCCCATCTGGGACAGGAGAGGGTTCCAAACTTTCTTCTCATTCCCCTCCTGCCCATGGGGTCTTGTGAACTAGCAGAGCCAGACAGTTCTTCCACATTGACACTACAGCCTTTCACCTCTAAGCTTTAGGTGGCTCAGAGGGTAATGAAAAAAATCTAGAAGTCCAGAGGCTGCTTAGAGTCCAGGTTTTGCTGCCAACCTACCGTGTGGCCTTAGGCAAGTAACATCAGCTCTCTGGGCTTCCGATTTGTGAAAGCAGAAAACCAACATTCACTGTAGGCTATCGGGTGTTTAGGCGCACCTTCCTATTTTTGGCTCATTTGATCTGTAAGATGAGGGGGTTGGAGTACATAATTTCTGAGTGTCCTTCTGGGAGAGATTTTAGTAGTTGCTTTCAAAACTACTCCAACTCTCAGGCTGGGAAAGAGTCTGTGACATCACAGAGAGAGCACGGAAACAGAGCCAGGCTCACTTGGGTTTGAGTTTATGGTCCCAGCTGTGCTGACTGTGGGAAAGTCACAGAGGCACCCTGAAACTCAGTCTTCTCATCTACAAAATGGAAACAATAATTTCTTCCTCGTAGGGCTGCTGGAAGATAAAATGGGGTGGGGTAAGGAGGAGCCTAACACCATGCTTATCACACAATAGGGCTTGACCAGTGTGGGTTCTTGCTCCAGTCCCAAGCTAGTCAAAGGTGACTTGCGGATGAGCCTTCGAGCAAAGTATTTATGCTAACGTCTTGGGTTTAGTTTGCGAGAAGGAAGCAGGAAGTTGCATTTGCAGTGCTGATAGCAGGAGTTTCCTTTCTGCTGCTACACTCAGAGCCACAGGGTACCCAATGGTCATTGCCACAGACTCCAGCAAAGCCAGCCTTTCTCTTGAAAATCTACTGCCCAAGAACAAATATGTTTCTTTAATTTAAAAAAAAAAAAAAAAAAGTTTCCCTTCACTGTGCTTGGTGCAGCCCAGAATCTGGGTCACTTTCTCTGAAAGGCCCACCAGTACCACCTGTGACGGTTAACTTTTTGTGTCAACTTGGATAGTCTATGGTGCCCAATAGTCTGGTCAAACACTAGTCTAGATGTTGCTGTGATTGTAAATGTGATTAACATTACAATTAGTTGACTTTAAGTAAAGGAGATTGCCCTTAAAAATATGAGTGGGCCTCATCTAGTCAGTTGAAGGCCTTAAAGGCAAAAACTGAGGTTTCCGGAGAAGGAATTCGGCCTTAAGACTAATATAGAAACCTTCCTGGAATTTCCAGACTGCCATTTATGCTACAGATATTGGATCTGCCAGTCTCCACAATCACGAGTCAATTCCTTAAAATGAATCTCTCCATATACATGTGTACATATCCTATACAGTGGCTGCAACAATGGGCTCAAACATAAGAATTGTGAGGATGGCATAGGACCATGCAGTGTTCTGTTCTGTTGTACATAGTGTCTCTGAGTTGGAATCGACTCAACGGCACCTAACAACAACATATCCTATTGGTCTGTTTCTCTGGAGAATCCTGATTAACACACCACCCTATTTACAATTCCAGTCTCTCTCCCACCTCTGGCGACTCCCCATTCCCCTTGCCGGCTTTACTTTTCTCCATAGCACTTATCACCACAGAAACATACACACACACATATTCTATCTGTCCATCCATCCATCTTTCCATTCATCCCAGTGTGAAAGTAGGGATTGTAGGTGTCATGTTCACTGCAGTATCTCTAATGCTTAGGACAGGACCTGTATTGCTGTTGCTGTTGTTGTGTGCTATCGAGTTGATTCCAACTCATAGCAACCCTATAGGACAGAGCAGAACTGCCCTATAGGGTTTCCTAGACTGTTATCTTTACAGAGCTGGACAATGAATAAGGAAGACCAAAGAATTGACACCTTGGATTTAAGTTGTTGGTGAAGAATATTGAATATACCATGGACTGCCAGAAGAACGAAAAAATCTGTCTTGGAAGAAGTAAAGCTAGAATGCTCCTTAGAAGCCAGGATAGCAAGACTTCGTCTCACATACTTTGGGCATGTTATCAGGAGGGACCAGTCCCTAGAGAAGGACATCATGCTTGGTAAAGTACAGAGTCAGCGTAAAAGAAGACCCTCAACAAGATGGATTGACACAGTGACTGCAAGAAGGGGCCCAAGCATAACAATGATTGTTTAAGTATGGTGCAGGACCAGGCAGTGTTTTGTTCTGTTGTACACAAGGTTGCTATAAGTCAGAACTGACTTGACAGCACCTAATAATGACAGTCTTCACAGGAGCAGATCGCCAGGTCTCTTCTTCCCTGGAGCCGTTGTTGGGTTTGAACTGCTGATCTTTCAGTTAGCAGCTAAGTGATTAACCATTGTGCCACCAGCGCTCGTTTATGGACCTGCATTAGTAGTGCAGTGGTTAGCTCAGCTGCTAACCAAAATGTTGGTGGTTCGAACCCACCAGCTGCTCCTGGGGAGAAAAGACCTAGAGATCTGCTCCCGTAAAGATTACAAACCCAAAGACCAAACTCATTGCTGTTGAGTCAGTTTAATCCATTCTACACACTACTCGGAAATCAAATAAACAGATCTTTCTTTCAAGATACCAAAAATCTTCAGTGGCTCCCTACTACCTACAGAATACAGTTGGAGGATTTTAGCGTATCATTTGAGGCCCTCCTTAATCTTGCCCTAATCCTTTAAACGTATCTCCCCACGCTACCCCATACTTTGTTTCACCAGAATTCTTTACTTCAATCAGTTCAACTCATTCATTTATTCAATAAATATTTATTAATCCCTATTGCATGCCTGGCACTCACAGCTCTAGGCACTGATGTGATGAACAAGTTCCTGCCCTCATGAAGCAAACATTCTAGAAGGGGAAAGATGGACAATAAATAAGCAAACAGCTGGACAAGATTATTTCAGATAGTGCTGAGGTCTGGGACAACAATACAGCAGGATAAGGTGATGGATAAGGCAGTGGGGCTCCCTGAGATCTGGTGGTCAGAAGGGCCTCTCTCGTGAAGCTATGTTTGAGAGAAGACTTGAGTGAGAGGAAGGGGCCAGTTATATGGACATGTGGACATGTGGAAGCAGCAAGTACAAAACCCCTACAGGTGGTGTCTTAGTCATCTAGTGCTGCTCTAACAGAAATACCACAAGTGTATGATTTTAACAAAGAGAAATTTATTCTCTCACAGGCTACAAGTCCAAATTCAGGGCATCAGATCCAGGAGAAGGCTTTCTCTCTGTGTCGGCTCTGGAGGAAGGTCCTTGTGTTGCATCAGTCTTCCCTTGGTATGGGAGCATCTCAGCGCAGGAACCTCAGGTCCAAAGGACGCGCTCTGCTCCCGGCACTGCTTTCTTGGTGGTATGAGTTTCCCATGAGTCTCTGCTCGCTTCTCTTTTTTATATCTCAAAAGAGATTGGATTAAGACACCATCTAATCTTGTAAACCTCATCATAGTGATAGAGTTTATAACACATAAAGAAATCACATATAACCTCATCATACTGAAAGAGTTTATAACACATCAGGAAATCAAAAATAACTTCATCATAGTGGTAAGCGTTTACAACACATAAAGAAATCACATCAGATTGCACGATCATACAATACTGGGAATCATGACCTAGCCAAGTTGACAGATATTTTTGGGGGACACAATTCAACCCATGACAGGTGGGAACAAGCTCCACATCTGTCCTTGGGGTGGAAAAAAGGCCAGTGTGTCTGACGCAACATGGGCATGGAAGAGGTTGGTAGGAGATAAAGTCAGGGAGGTAGGCAGGGGCAAGCTCAAGGAGAAGCTGGTGAGGAGTTTAGATTTTGTTCTAAGTTTAGTGGGACGCCATTAGAAGATGTTCATAGGAGAGTGGCATGATCTGATCTATGGTTCTAAAAGACTACTCTGGCTGTTGTGTGGAGAATAAGCTGTGGAAAGTACAAGAAAAAGAAAGAAGTGTGGAGCCTTCTGGAGAGTCAAAGTGACAGATGACTGACTTGAACAGGGAGATGGCAGTGCACACAAAGAGAAGTGGAGAGATCATGGATATTTTCTGGAGGTAGAACAAACAAGACTTGCCAATAGATTTATTAGAGGGGGTATAGGGTATTGAGGTCCCCAGGTGGGCGCAAACGATTTGCACTTAACTGCTAACATAAAGGTTGGAGGTTTGAACCCACCCAGCAGTACCATGGAAGAAAAGGCCTGTCAATCTCTTCTGTTAAGATTAAGCCAAGAGAACTCCATGAAGCAGCTGTACTCTGTAACACATGGGGTCGCCATGAGTCAAAGCGACTCGACTAACTACCAACAACTCAGTGCTCACCCCCCAACAAGAGTTCATACGACTCCTCCCTGCCTGTTTCCTCTCTACCTCTATTCTCTACTCTCTGCTCTCTCACCACTGTCTCTAAATCTACCCATTTTCATAGGCCGCTCACTCCCCACCATCTTGGTGGTACTTTCATTTTCTGCTTTCTTCAGATCCTGGAGATTTTCCTTCACTGAATCGCGGCTCCTTGTGTGTGTGTATTCATCAATAGGCACTCAGAACACTTTCTTTTTTGATGGCTATGGTCCGCTTCCCTCTACTAGGTGATCAATTCTTTAAAGTACTCCACAAAATGATGGGACAGAATGACCTGTTAGCTATGGGCAAAGTCAGAATCTCAGTTTTTTAGATTTGTGACATCAGACAAGTTACTGACTTCTCTAAGCCTCAGCTTCAGAACTCAATTAAAGGGACACGGGTAGGGATTGAATAGATAATGCATATAAAGGACTTAGTACAGTGCCCGGCACATAGTAAGCCTTCAGTGCATGATAGCTGTGATTATTATTTGCCCGGCAGTTGTGCTGCTTGTGGCTGTGATTTTGGGCAAGTTGCTTTCCCTCTCTGGGTTTCAGTTTCCTCATCTGTAAAATGGGATGTAGATGGAATTCCACTCTAAGATTCTAAATGCCTCCGTCCTATTTGGTGATACTTTAGAATCCACTTTAAGCTACATTGCACAAAGAGCACGTGATGTTATCAGTTATTCTTGGCAATGTTGCACCGCCCTCTATTGGAGGTACTCTGCCAGCATCCGCTCGATCCTTAAGTCAGCAAACGCTTAAAACAGGAGTCCACATGTCCCTCACCTATATTCTGAAAACAATCTCTTAAATAACATCTCTCCTCATGCAGTTATGGACTATTTTTACAAGAAGATTTTTTTTGAACTTTTTAATTTTGTCCGTTTTATTTCTTTGTTGTTGTTGTATGTTGTTATGTCCATTCTGATTCATAGCAACTCTATAGGACAGAGTAGAACTGCCCCATAGGGTTTCCTAGGCTGTAGCCTTTATGGGAACAGATCACCAGGTCTTTTCTCCCAAGGAGTCGCTGGGTGGGTTCAGCCCCCTGACCCTTCAGTCAGCAGCCTAGCACTTAACCATTGCGTCACCAAGTCACCATGAGTTGGAATCAACTCATAGCCAATGTCTTTTTTAAGACCTTGTAAATGTTTATTTTTCAAATTACTGTACATTTTGACATAATTTCAGACTTAAAAAAATTGCAAGAATAGTACAAGAATTCCAGTATATCCTTTAACCAAATTCTCCAAAAGTGAACGCTTTACTCCATTTGCTTTATCTCTCTCTCTATATACACACATACGTATGTAATACATACAAATATATATAATTTTTTCTGAATTGAGAATAAATTACAGACATGATGCCCTTTTACCTGCAAATATTTTCTTGCGTATTTTCTAAAAACAAGGCAATTCTTGTGCAGTAAAATTATCCAAACTACAAAAATTGACAAATGATAGGATATTATTATCTCATCTTCAGACTTTATTCAAATTTCTCAAATTATTCCAGGTCCGGCACTTAACTTTAGAAAATGGAAAGTCTTGGATGATTTTCTGCTCCTCCTCCTCCCCTCCCTGGGACCTTCACTCACGTTTGGGTTGTCATGGAGATGGGGGACATTTCAGGATGCTGACCACCCACTAGAATCAGTCTTGTAGCAAAGCCTTGTGCAATTATATGGCAAATGCAATTCAGATTTATTCTGACTTCCCAAAATGTACCACCAGAATTAGCAGACAACTGCCACAGTCCAATTTCAGCAAGCAGTTCTTCCATTTTATTTTTGACTGTATGGACCAGAAGTTCTTAACTAGGGTCTATGGATTCCTTAGGGGGTTATGAACCTCTTGAAACCATATTACAGTGTGTGGGGGTGAGAAAAAAATGAATTTTTCTAAGAAGAAGGTTTATCTTTTTCATTAACTTCTCAAAAAGGTCTCCAATGCAAACAAGGTTAAAAATAATTGCTGTAGGCTTTGTCATAGAAGCGTTTGTTTTTAAACTTTCTAACTATGGCCTAGGGAGAGAACCAGATACAAGTAAGGAATGCAGCAGTTCATATCAGGAAATTATAATAACGCTAATACTTCGGTAATTACTTTTTTCCTCTCTGCTGATGGAGACAGAGATCTGGCTTTGGTGAAACCAAAAGAAAAAAAGAGAGAGAAACTCCAATGGTTTGTGCTGAGACCAGAAGGATACGTCTGTTTCCTGAATCAACCAGATCAAATGAGCACTGAATCAAAAGCTGCCTGTGCTGAAGCTTTCCCACCGGTATTTCAAACACAAGCAGGGTCACCCACGGCAGACAGGTTTCATGGAGCTTCCAGACTAAGACAGACTGGGCAAAAGAACCTGGCAGTCTACTTATGAAAAAATAGACCAGTAAAAACTTAGAATAACAGTGGAACACTGTCTGATACAGTGCTGGAAGATGAGCCCCTTGGGATGAAAGGCACTCGGAAGACAACTGGGGAAGAGCTGCCTCCTAGAAGTAGGGTCGACCTTAATAACACAGATGGAGTCAAGCTTTTGGGGTCTTCATTTGTTGATGTGGCACAACTCAAAATGAAAAGAAACAGCTACAAACGTCCCTTAACAATTGGAACGTGAAACGTATAAAGCATGAAACTAGGAAAACTGGAAATCGTCAAAAATGAAATGGAATGCACAAACATCGATATCCTAGGCATTAGTGAGCTGAAATGGACTGGTATTGGCCATTCTGAATCAGACAATCATGTGGTCTGCTATGCCAGAAAGGACAATTTGAAGAGGAATGGTGTCACGTTCATCATAAGAATAATATTTTAGAATCTACCCTGAAGTACAACGCTGTAAGTGATAGGATAATATCCCTATGCCTACAAGGAAGATCACTTAATATGACTATTATCCAAATTTATGCTACAACCGCCAAGGCCAAGATGAAGAAATTGAAGATTTTTACCAGCTTCTGCAGTCTGAAATTGATCAAACATGCAAACAAAATGCATTGATAATTAATTATTGGAATGCAAAAGTTGGAAAAAAAAGAAGGACTGGTAGTTGGAAAATATGGCCTTGGTGACAGAAACAATGCCGGAGATCACATGATATAATTTGGCAAGACCAATGACATCTTCATTGCAAATACCGTTTTGTAACAACATAAACAGTGACCATACACGTGGACCTGGCCAGATGGAATACACAGGAATCAAATTGACTACATCTGTGGAAAGAGACAATGGAAAAGCTCAGTATCATCAGTCAGGAGAAGGCCAGGGGCCATCTGTGGAACAGACCATCAACTGCTCATAAGCAACTGCAAGGTGAAGTTGAAGAAAATTAGAACAAGTCCACGAGAGCCAAAGTATGACCTTAAGTATACCCCACCTGAATTTAGAACCATCTTAAGAACAGATTTGATGCACTGAACACTAATGACCAAAGACCAGATGAGTTGTGGATTGACATCACGGACATCATACATGAAGAAAGCAAAGGGTCATTTAAAAAAACACAGGAAAGAAAGAAAAGACCAAAATGGATGTCAGGTGAGACTCCGAAACTTGCTCTTGAATGTAGAATAGCTAAAAGTGAAAGGACGAATTGATGAAGTAAAAGCTGAACAGATTTCACAGGGCAGCTCAGGAAGACAAAGTATTATAATGCACTGTGCAAAGACCTGGAGATAGAAAACCAAAAGGGAAGAATATGCTTGGCATTTCTCAGGCTGAAAGAACTGAAGAAAAAATTCAAGCCTAAAGTTGCAGTATTGAAGGAATCTACAGGGGGAAAAATTAAATGATGTGAGAAGCATCAAAAAAAGATGGAAAAAAACACACAGAGTCATTATACCAAAAAGAACTGGTCGACATTCAACCATTTCAGGATGTAGCATATGATCAAGAATCAACGGTACTGAAGGAAGAAGTCCAAGCTGCACTGAAGGCATTGGCAAAAAACAAGGCTCCAGGAATTGACTGAATACCAATCGAGATGTTTCAACAAATGGATGCAGCACTGCAGGTGCTCACTCGTCTCTGCCAAGATATTTGGAAGACAGCTACCTGGCCAACCAACTGGAAGATATCCATAACTGTACCTATTCCAAAGAAACGTGATCTAACACAATGAGAAAATTATCAAACAATATCATTCATATCACACACAAGTAAAATTTTGCTGAAGATCATTCAAAAGTGGTTGCAGCAGTAGCTTAACAGGGAACTGACAGAAATTCAAGTCAGATTCAGAAGAGAATGTGGAACAAGGGCTATCATAGCTGAAGTCAGATGGATATTGCCTGAAAGCAGAGAATACCAGAAAGATGTTTACCTGTGTTTTACTGACTCTGTGGATCATAAAAAATTATGGATAACATTGAAAGAATGGGAATTCCAGAACACCTAATTGTGCTCATGAGGAATCTGTACTTAGACCAAAGGCAAATGTTCGAACAGAACAAGGGGATACTGCATGGTTTAAAGTCAAGAAAGGTGTGCATCTGGGTTGTATCCTTTCACCATACTTATTCAATCTGTATGCTGAGCAAATAGTCTAAGAGGCTGGACTATATGAAGAAGAATGTGGCATCAGGATTGGAGGAAGACTCATTAACAACCTACGATATGCAGAAGACACAACCCTGCTTGCTGAAAGCGAAGAGGACTTGAAGCACTTATTGACGAAGATAAAAAACAACAGCCTTTTTTGTTGGCTGGATTACACATACAACAGTATGGATTACACATCAACATAAAGAAAACAAAAATCCTCACGACTGGACCAATAAGCAACATCCTGACAAATGCAGAAAATACTGAAGTTGTCAAGGATTTTATTTCACTTGGATCCACAATCAACGTCCATGGAAACAGAAGTCAGGAAGTCAAACAATGTATTGCATTGCACAAACCTGTATGCAAAAGACCTCTTTAAAGTGTTAAGAAGCAAAGATGTCCCTTTAAGGACTAAGGTGTGCCTGACCCAAGCTATGGTGTTTTCAATCCCCTCATATGCATGTGAAAGCTGGACAAGGAATAAGGAAGACACAAGAACTGATGCCTCTGAATTATGGTGTTGGTGAAGAATATTGAACATACCATGGACTGCCAGAAGAACGAACAAGTCTGTCTTGGAAGAAGTACAGCTAAAATGCTCCTTAGAAGCAATGACAGCAAGACTATCTTTCGCACATTTTGGACAGGTTATCAAGGAGGAACTAGTCCCTGAAGGACATAATGCGTGGTTAAATAGAGGGTCTGCAAAAAAGAGGAAGACCTTCAAAGAGATGAACTGACACAGTAGCTGCAACAATGCGGTCAAGCATTAACAATAGTTGTGAGGATGGTGCAATACTGGGCACTGTTATCTTCTACTGTGCATGAGGTCGCTATGAGTAGAATCTGACTGGGTACCTAACAAGGAGAACAACATGGTAGTATATTTTTATCCAGCCCCGTTCAGCTGAAGATTCGGATTTAATCAAAGTGGTCAGTTTTACCGGACTATGATGAAGAGAGCTAGAGCTGGCGATGGAGTGATGTCAAGGAATTTAAGCGGAGCAAGAAGGGAAACATCAAGGGAGGGACAGTGAAAATGCATAGGAACAATGGATTGTAGGTGGGATGGAGAGTTGCTGGAATTGGTGTCTTAGAGGGAATGAGCTGGAAAGAATACATCAGAATAGAATGAATGAAACGGTGAATGACAGAGAAAGATTTCGGTCCCTGGTAAACACAAGGTTAGAGATGCTTAACAAAGGTTATCATTAAACAAAAAAACCTTTTCTCCTTAAAATTAGCACTTCTCTCATTTCTGAGCATCTGCTCTGCCCTAGATATGGTGTGTAAACCCACATTTTCTAAACATACTCTATAGGCCCCTCTGCAT
Source organism: Trichechus manatus latirostris (assembly GCF_000243295.1). Classification (NCBI taxonomy): domain Eukaryota; kingdom Metazoa; phylum Chordata; class Mammalia; order Sirenia; family Trichechidae; genus Trichechus; species Trichechus manatus. The sequence goes on along the minus strand of NW_004444127.1, from coordinate 3,809,979 downwards.
TGACAGCCAAGAGCGAGATCAGGGGTGGAACAAGGGGCGAACTCCTTTTCCGCGAGCAAGTAAGCAGCGCTTAGGTAACCGTAACAACATCAATGAACCGCAGATTACAGCATCAATGTTTAACATGTTATTATGTTTCATTATACAAGCAAACACGAATACAATGTTCTGAAAACATTCAAACAGAAAACAAAACGCTCTTTTCCTTGTCACTGCCTCTCCTCCTTCCACCCCCTGCGTCTCCGAAGAGTAAAGAAAGGGAGATCAGGCCGGTATTCACAGACCGACACCCTACGGAGGTAGACCCAATGCCATCCAGTGGATTCCGACTCAAACCGACCCTATGGAACAGAGTAGAACTACCCTACAGGGTTTCTAAGGCTGCAAGAAGCAGACTGCCACATCTTTCTCCGCTGAGTGGCTGGTGGGTTCGAACCACCGACCGTTCGCTCAGCCGAGCACTCAACTACTGCGCCACCAGGGCTCCTGACGGAGGGAGAAGCGACAGCAAATTAGGGATCCAGAGGAGACGCCCACTCGCACGCCCCCTGCCGACCTTTCCCTTCCCAGGAAGCTCAGTCCTGCAACTCGCGCCGGCGTTTTTAAAATGGAAACATGCCCGGCCCCGCCCCCGGCTCTGAGGCCGCCAGGAAAAGGGCAACGCCCCGCGGAGGCGACCTAGTTCGCCACTCAAAGACGGACGGAGACCGACAAGGCTTCCCCTCCCCTTTTGTCTACTGGCGCGCTCCCTGCCCATCCTCATTCTCTCGCCAACTCGGTAGCAGCCCAGCAATGGAGGAGGGTCCGACCTGCCTGTCTACTCCCCGGGCTTCTTCATCAGTTCACACCTTCGCTCTCCCCGCCCCCGGAAGTGACGACTTCCGCACAGCCCTGCATGTGTCCCGTCGGGCCTCGCGGCTGCGGCGGGAAGATGGCGACGGCGGGAGCCATGGAACGGAGCTTTTTGGAGATAAGTGGGGCTGAGCGCGAAAGGCCGAGGCATTTTCGGGAATTCACAGTCTACGGCGTTGGTACGGAAGCGACCAGGGAGGCCGCGATCTTATCTTTTCTCTCTGGCTCCTCTCATGGGTCCCCGGGTATCTGCCCCCGCACCACTTCATTCTTCTAAGTCCATATTCCTCCGGGCCCTGGATCAGAGCTTCTCTGGTGTCTAGCTTCTTGCTCTTTTCATCCCCTTCTCTCTTTACGGGTTGTCATTCCGTCACCCTCTGCCTCCTCAGCGCTCTCAGCCCTGTCATCCCCAGAGAACCACGTGTGCAGACTGACCGCGCTCCTTTTGCAGGGACTGTGAATGCCGTGGTCGGAGCAGTGAAATACAGTGAGAGCGCGGGAGGCTTCTACTATTTGGAAAGTGGTAAATTATTCTCCGTCACCAGAAACAGGTTCATTCATTGGTAAGTGCCGTGTTCGCGAAACCCGCCTGGAAGGTAGGGGTTGTTCGGTGTCTGAATTTTCGTGGCTGTTTCCAAAAAGTCATTTTCTGTAATGATAATCGACAGTTAGGAAAGGATAAAGACTTTTCAATTTATGTCTGAAGCATGGGAAAAATAAGGAGACAGAGAGTTCTAGGAGAGATACAATCCAGTCAGAACTAAAAGCAAGAGGGAATGTAGTTTGGGGAATAAAGCCCCGAAGACCCGGTTTTAAACATGAACCCATTATATTTTATAGTGCTTTACACCTTCCTTCATTCTGCAAATATTTGTTGAACTTCTACATGTCAGGCATGGTGGTAGATACAGGGATAAAATGGTGAGCAAAAAACAAAACCTGCTTTTATACTGTCGTATGCATGATCTCATTTAATTCTTGAAACAACTGTGAGTTAGATATTGCCATGTTCATATTATAAACAGACTAAGTGTATGTAACTATTATTCATTTATTTATTTTCTGATCAAGTCACTCATTTAATACTTATTTGTTGGCCTTTTACTCAGTGCCGCCACTGTGCTAGGTGCTAGAGTTGTAGTAGGGAAAGAACATATATGGAGCCAGCTTTCATGAGGCAGTTTTGTGGAAGAAAAAATACATTAATGAGCATTATCATAGGCATATAAATACAAATTTTTGTACATGCCTGTAAGGAAAAGTATAGGGGCTGTGAGAGGTCAATGGGAGGACCTAGTTTAGATTGATGGGGCAGAGAAGGTGTTTGAGAAAGTCACAGTTAAGCTGAGATCTGAAGGATGGAAGGTTATCTAGGTATTGGAGAAGGGAAGCAGTCCTTCAAGAAGGATCAACATATGCAAAGGCCATGAGATGGAAAGAAGTTGGGAGGTTTGAGGAACTGACCAAAAGTCTGTGTGGCTTGACTGCAGTGGGTAAAGGAGGAAGTGGTGGGAGAGATGCTGAGACTAGAGAGGTAGGCAGAACTCAGACCACGAAGGATCCTCCTCAGGCCACTTTAAGGATTTTGGATTTTTATCCACAATACATTGTGTGTTTATTGACAGGTTTTTAAAGAGTTACTAACGTGATCAAAATTGCATTTTTGGAAGATTAGTTTACTGTGTGAAAAATGGACTTGGGTTGGGTAGGGGTAATAGAAAAGAACAGTTTGCTTTTGTGATGGACCAAGTAAGAGATGCTGGTGGCTTGTGTTGTGGGAGTGGCTGTGAAAAGAGAAATAGATGTATTCAAGATATATGTGGAAGGTAGATTCGCTCAGACTTGGTGATAGATTGAATATTGGGGGTGGGGGGCGAGCAAGGACAAGTCCCAGGTTTCTGATGTGACTAACCAGATATGGGGGGGGGGCATTCTTGCCATTTACTGAGATACACAAGGTGAGTTTTGGAGAGATGTGAATAATTCTTTTGTATGTACCACATTTGAAGTGCCTGTGCAGTATCCCCATGGAAACGTCAAGTAGGCATTGGGATTTACAGGGCTGAGGTCAGAAGAGAGATAGGCATTTTAGATATGTTAGAGATAAAAATTTCATTTACTTAAGTATTTTTGAGTGTCTGCTATGTTCCAGCCAATGTTTAGGGACTTCGAATATAGCAAAGTCCCCACTCTCATTGAGAGATAGGCAATAAATAACAAAAATAAACAAGTGGAATAGAGGGAAGCAAGGTTAGAGAAAAGGGAAATGCCTACCGGAGTTACTATTTTATATAGGGTGGTTGGGCAAGACCCAGTGATAAGCTGGCATTTGAGCAGAGGAAATGAGGATATCTGGGAGGAGAGCATTTCAGGTAGAGCCTTCCAAGAAAGAACAAAAAGTGCAAAGAACCCTGAGACAGGAGTTTGTTATGTTCAAAGAATGACAAGGGACCAGGAGTCTCAGCTGAGTGAACAAAGAATAAAATACTAAGAGAGAGGTAGCCAAGGGCCAGATCAGGGCTTTGTCGGTTATCTCAAGGCTTTGGCTTTTCTTCTGAGTGAGATGGGAAGAAGCCATTGGAGAGTTTTAAGTAGAGGAATGATATGATCTCAGTTGTGTTTTGAAAGGATCACTGTGACTGCTGCATTGAGAGTAAAGTACAGTATGGGGAGGGTGGAAGCAGAGACTAGTTAGGAGGCTGCTGCCACATTCCAGATGAAATGATTGTGGCTTCCACCAGGTGGTAGTAGTAGAGGTAGTGAGAAATGGTTAGATTTTGGATATGTTTTGAAGGCAGATTTGTTAGAATTTACTAATGGATCAACTGTTAGCAGGGACAAATTACCCAATAAGCAAGGTATATGCACAGGCTTAATTGTGCTTGCTTTCTAATCTGTAGTGCACAATTTCACCTGGGTTTCACATCCGAGACGTGAATCCCAGGTGAGATTGTGCACTACCGATTAGTAAGTAAGCACAATTAAGCTCAAGCGTTCCTTGCTTACTGTAAGCTGCTGCATACCATGCTTACTGGTTAATCCGCCCCTGAATGTAGGGTATACAGAAAGAGAAGCTTCAAGGGTAACCCCAAGATTTTTCACGTGAGCAACTGGAAGCTATGGAGACCGTTATTAGAGATGGGAAAGCATGCAGTAAAGCCATGGGTTTTTGTTTCTTTGTTGGATTTGGTAGGTCTAGGAATTCTGTTTTGGACAGGTTTAGTTTGAGATGCCTGTTAGATATCTAAGTGGAGGTGCTGTGGTAGTAGTCCAGAATTCAGTGGAGAGCTTGGGCTGAAGATGGATTTTGGGAATCATTGGCATTAGATGACATTTAAAGCTGGTACACTGAATGAGTGTTGATCAGTGCTTCTCAACCTCAGAACTATTGGCATTTGGGCCTGGATATGACTCAAAGGCAACTAACAACAACAATTCTTTGTTGTGGGGGCTGTCCTGTGCATTGTAGGATGTCGAACAGCATCCCTGGCCTCTGCCCACTGCATATAGTAGCACCCTCCCCATCCCAGTTGTGACAACTAAAAATGTCTCCAGGTATTGCCAAATGTCCTTGGGGTTGGGGAGGGAGAAATTGCCCCCGATTGAGAACCACTTGTGTAGATGAAGGAAGAGAGAAGGACTGAGCCCTGGGGTCACTCCACCGTTTAGGAAGATGAGGAACCAGCCAAGGAGATGAGAAGGAATAGCTAGGGAGGTGGGAGCTGAACTAAAGAAAGTGATGTTCCAGAAGCTAAGGGGAATAGTCCAAGGAGGAGGAGAGTGAAAAACCTTCAATTGTTGTGTATAAGTCAGGTAAGATGAGAACTGAAAATTGACTTTTGCATCATGGAGATCATTGGTGACCTTGTCAACAACTGCCCCAGCAGACTGGGTGGGCAACAGCCTGTGTGGAGTGAGCTCCAGACAGAAGGGGAGGAGAGGAATTGTGAATATAGAGCAGCTCTTTCAAGGAGCATTGTCCTAAGGGAAGCAGAGAAATCAAGTGGTAGCTGGAGGGTGATGGGGTGTATAGAGGAACAGTATATTTATATGCAGTTGGGAGTGATCTAGAAGGTGCAGTTGAGGGCAGCCACTGTGGGGGAAAAGAGTTCAAGAAACCAAGAAAATGGATATTAGAAAAAGATGGATATTAAAATCATTAAGAATTATGGCAGAATGGTATGGGAGAGTGACAGTGAGCCAGGAGCTAAGGTCTTCGAGGAATGAAAGGCCTGTGTAGGTAACTGCAGTAAGCGAGAGTGGGAGGTAGCATCTGATGACATGAGCCCCAGAGCTGAGTGGTTTGGACAGGGAAGGCTGCACAGTGGTCTAGAAGTGGAAATGGGGAGCAAGCAAGACATCTGAACCCTACCTTGAGTGAAGCCCCACTTCAAGGAAAGTGGTAGAGAAAGCTGCCACTATTAGAGAGGGCTGCAGGGGACAGTGTCCTCAGGGAAGATCCAGAACCCAACTTTACCTAGAAGGCAGGAAGGTGAAGGGAGTGTTGAGAGAAGTGGTTGAGGATACAGAAAATTGTGCTGATGACGTAGCATGAGTTTGCTGCAAGGAGGAGTCTGTTTCAGTATTTTGGAGAAAATGTGACCACAGCAGAGGCAGAGAAGCCTCCTTTGACAGCCATTAACTGTCATCTGGTGCCACTGAGAAGTCACTAAGGAAAAGGCTACAGTAGTCCAAGAAGGGATGGCCGCATAATTGCAGAGATGGAAGGGAAGGAACAGTGTCAGGAAGAGGAAAGCATCGGATTTGACAGGCCCCAGTGCTGAGTGAAGGACATAGACGAGTAAATATGTGCCAGTGGTTTTTATAAGATACTGATAAGTGAAATATAAGAAATCTCTTTCTTAGAGTGAGGTAACATTCATCTTCTTTGATGGGTAAAAACTAGGCACAGGGATGCGGGGTTTTAAAGAGTTTTAATCTGAATTCAGACAGCAGACTTGGTGGCTTAGGCAGAGTGCTTTGTTTCCTACAGGAAATGAGTTTGAATAAAGTTTTTTAGTTTAGTTTTGTTTTTGTTTTTCAGACTTTTTATGCATTTTCTCAAAAAGCGTTTATTGAATGCTAGCAATGTCCCCGGCACTTTGCTGGGTCTGAGGATATCACAGTGCATAAGACAGAGCTTACAGTCATTTATTAATAAACATCCTCCTTCTGAGGAATAAAGTCGAAGTCGGAATAGCTTATCACTATAGAAACTAACCAAATGTTCAACATGCAAACTTATTTGTGTATTTTAGAAATATTTCTTTAGTAAGACATACTCCCCGCCAAAACATACGTATACAAGGGCAAAAACCAGAAAGTTGCTCTTCTTTTATGCTGTTCCTGGTTAAGAAGGTTAGAGGAGGGAAATAACCCACATTTATTGAGGTCAATTTTGTTTGACTCTGTAGTAGTATACGTGGAAGCCATATTCCACTGCAACTAATGAGAGTGTGTGGTGTGGATTTTCATTATAGCAGAGTTTATTGCCTTGAGTATTGATCTCAATAAATGGGCAGTCAGGTTTGGAAATCCCTCTGTTTAACAGGGACTCATATATAATAAGATTTGAATGTTATGTTATGCTGTGTTTTGTAAATCTACGTAATGTGATTTGGAACGTGAAACTTGGTCTGAATTCATTTATCCAAATTTTTCAAATTGGGAGAGTTCACTGGAAACTATTCTGCCATATTTTAATGTAACTGTCAATGAGGAAAAAAATGCATAAATTTTTTAAACACACGTCTCTTTTTTTAACAGGAAAACCTCGGGAGATACATTGGAGCTGGTGGAGGAGTCACTGGATGTAAACCTATTGAATAATGCAGTTCACCTCAAGTTCCAGAATTGCAGCATCTTACCCGGAGGGGTGCATGTCTCTGAGACTCAGAATCATGTGATAATCTTGATAGTAACCAATCAGACAGTGCACAGGCTACTTTTACCACACCCTTCCCGGATGTATAGGAGTGTAAGTTGGTTATTTCCCAAATTATTCTGTCTTCACAGACTCAGTGCTAGAGCAGTACCCTTTGGAATCGAAGGATATTTGGACTCCTTGTGTGTCCTTACGAAACATACTCAGGTGGTTAATCAGAAACACATTTTAAACTGAAGAAAAAAATGTTCATTTTAAAGAACAGCTTTCTTTTCAAGCTTTATGTTTTTTACTTTCAAAGCTTTTGTAGCAATTGAGAGGAACCTAGCAGAACTTGAGTTATTTTGATTTAACAGGTGTTTCTTTTTACTTACTCCACAGGAGTTGGTAACTGAAAGTCAGATGCAGTCAATATTCACCGACATTGGAAGGGTTGATTTCAGAGATCCTTGCAACTATCAGTTAATTCCAACTGTACCTGGACTGTCCCCTAATTCTTCCACCTCAGCAGCCTGGCTTAGCAGTGATGGGGAGGCTCTGTTTGCTCTACCGTCTGCTTCTGGGGGAATCTTTGTTCTTAAACTACCTCCTCATGACTTACCTGGTAAGAACTGGAACTGAGCGTGGATTTAACTTTAATCAAAGAGTGTTGGTGTGAAAACAGACCTTAGAAGTCCAGCCCTATCATCCAATGCAGGAATTGCTTCTGCACTATGTCTGAAATAGTCAAGCATTATGGCTGGCCTAGTGCGTCCCTAATGCTTTTTTTTCCTAAGGATGAGAGTTTATACAGTGATGAGGCCAGTAAAGCATATTGGAGTGCGGGAGAACAGATAAATAAATACAGGGCAGCCTATTCTAAGTCTTGCAGTAGAGATGAGTTAGTTGACTAGCTGTCTACCCTCAGATTGTGGTAGTGTAATTAAAATAATTGAAACAAGGGAGTTCAACTGCTGATACCCTGCTCCAAATTACCACTATCTCTTGCCTGCATTATTCCATTGTTGTTGTTAAGTGTTGTTGAGTCACTTCCAACTCGTAGCGACCCTGTGTATAACAGAATGAAACACGGCCTGGTCCTGGGCCATCCTCACTATCGTAGTTATACTTAAGCCCCTTGTTGCAGCCACTGTATCAATCCATCTCATTGAGGGTCTTTTTTTTACACTGACCTTCTACTTTACCAGACGTGATGTCCTTCTCCAGGAACTGATCCTTCCTGGTAACATGTCCAAAGTATGTGAGACGTAGTCTCGCCATCCTTGCTTATAAGGAGACTTCTGGCTATACTTCTTCCAAGACAGATTTATTCGTTCTTTTGGCAGTCCGTGGTGTATTCAGTATTCTTTCCAACACCATAATTCAAGATGTCAATTCTTTGGCATTCCTTATTCGTCTAGATTTTGCATGATATGAGATGATTGGTTGATTAAATTATCTCCCAGGCCTGCCCTTACCTTTCTTTAGAAACTTCTCAGCCACAGTGATGCATTTAAAACATAAGTTGGATCATGTCATTCTACTACTGAAAACTCTCTGGTAACTTCTCATCTTGCTCAGTAAAACCACAGTCCTTACATTGACATCCAGTGCCCCGCTGCTGCCTCTCTAACCTCATCGGATTCTCTCCTTGTCTGCACCAGCCGCTTGGCCTTCTTGTAATTCGTTGAACTTGCCAGGCACACTCCTACTTCAGGGCCGTCTCCTCGGGTAGTCTTTCCCCAGCTACCTGCTTGGCTCACTCTCTCAATTCCCTTAGGTCTTTACTCAGTGTCACCTGCTCACTGAGGCCTGACTACCTTTCTCAGAGTTGCAACCCTTTTCTCCCCATCACCACCTGCATTCTCTATGCCCTTCCCTGTTTTATTTTTCTCCACTTATTATCATTTTACTTAAGTTACTGAAGCCATGGTGGCGCAGTGGTTAAGAGCTTGGCTGCTAACCAAAAGGTCAGTGGTTCAGATCTACCAGCCACTCCTTGGAAACCCTATGGGGCAGTTCTAATCTGTCCTAGAGGCTCACTGTGAGTTGGAATCAACTCAACAGCAACAGGTTTGGCTTCTTTCGTTTTCTGCTTCCCCTCTGCCCCCACTGGAATATAAGTTCTATGAGGACAGGAGCTTTTTTCTTTATTTTCTTCATTGCTGTGTCTACAGTGAAAGATACCCAGTGATTCTTTTGGAAATAATGAAGTAATTCTATTGAGTGGTAATGTGGGTTACTGTCTTTTAATGGCAGAAATTTCCCCTAGGAGCGTAAAAGTACATTAATATTGATCCAGTAATGATTCAAAATATTTTAGATGTGCTATATATAGGAAAGATACATTCTAAAACTTTGTTAGTATAGAAATGTAGAAGCCTGTCACTTACAAAGACCTTGTTTATGGTTGCATCATTGTTGCCTTTGGGTTTCTCTAAGTATGACCAAGAGGTTCCTTGGGTATCATTGACCTGTTTTCAATCTTGTAGGGATGGTGTCAGTTGTGGAACTGAAACAGAGTTCAGTAATGCAACGATTACTTATAGGCTGGATGCCAACAGCTATCAGGTGAGTGGTGTCTAGCAGGTAAATCCAAGGGCCCAAGAATTTAACCTTTTTGCACTGGTCAGCTCCTATTGTTGGCTCCAGTCTCACTCCAAGGCAGATAAAACAATATCCTGGAAAGGAGAGGCATCTACATAACACATTTCACCTGAGGAAAGCCATTTCCAGGGTCCACTTCATCTGTGATCGGACACCTTAACAGTAGAAACTCTGGCCTATTCTTTCTATTCTCACACTATCCGGTTCAGTCCTCTGCCAAGACTTACCAAATCCAATTTTGTGTGAAATTATTAGAAGTAGGATGTTTTTGATGGTTAGAATAAAATGATTCAAAGAGGAGCAGTATTCCATTGTTACATAGAACTTTTTAAAATTTATTACACCAGTTCATAAATCAAATAAAAATGTAATTCTCTTAGACCAACATATAAACTCTTGCTCCTTTTGTTGATTGTACATTCGTAATTATATCTCTTGAATGCAAATTCTGATGATCAGATTATCTGCAATAGTTAAATTCTAAAACTTTCGACTTTATGTTTTTAGGGGTGACCAAGGGCCTTCAGATCGACCCCTCAGTCTTGCTGTTCATTGTGTTGAGCATGATGCCTTCATCTTTGCTCTGTGTCAGGATCATAAACTACGAATGTGGTCTTTCAAGGTACATGCTACATTTAGAGTTACTGTAAGTTAAAATAGGATTGTGAATTGTGAGAAAATTTAAACAAATCTTGCTGCTTCTCTGATTATCAGATCAATAGGTTTGGAAATTACAGGTCTTTTCCAGTTCAGACATTTTCATTTAGCTTTATTTTTCATACATTTCCTCCCCAGCTTTTTGTCCTTTTATTTTGAAAATTACAAAACCTACAGGAAAGTTGAAAGAGTAGTACAGTGAGTATGCCTTTTGATCAAGAAGAACAAACGTGTTTTTTTTTTTTGTCGGGGTTTTTTTTTTATTGTAATTTAAAGGAAGGTTTACAGAGCAAACTAGTTTCCCATTAAACAATTAATACATATTCTTTTGTGACGTTGGTTGCCAACCCCACAACATGTCAACCCTCTCCCCTTCTCAACCTTGGGTTCCCCATTACCAGCTTTCCTGTCCCCTCCTGCCTTCTCGTCCTTGCCCCTGGGCTGGTGTGTCTATTTAGTCTTGGTTTGTTTTATGGGCCTATCTAATCTTTGGCTGATAGGTAAACCACAGGAACAAACATGTTTTTTAAAATGCAAGTTGATAAATTTGTTTTCAAGATTCTTGATAAACAAAACAGCTGGTGATTTTATCTTTCAGACTGAAGAGATATTTTTCATTTACCCTTGAAAAAACAACTCCTGTAGGACCTTCATAGATAAACTCTAAGCATGCTGGGATAGAATGGATGTGCATCCTTAATAAGGGGAGGGAGTCTGTTTTTTTAACCTGTATTTCCTTTGATGCCACTTATTAACTCTTATCTTGGGCAGGACCAAATGTGCCTGATGGTGGCCGACATGCTGGAGTACGTCCCTGTGAATAAAGACCTGCGGCTCGCTGCTGGGACTGGACACAAATTGCGGCTTGCTTACTCCCCGTCCTTGGGACTCTACCTGGGGGTATACATGCATGCTCCGAAACACGGACAGGTAGGAAACAAATAAGACATGTATCAAGTTTCTCTGAACGTGCTTTGCGGGGAAGTAGCTGTAGACTCACTGAGTCTGTTTAAGCTCTTTGCACCAGCCTGGATGTTTCACATTTTAAGTTGTTTCCCAGGTGATGATGGTGGGTTTTGTGCTAATATGTGAATTAGAGGATCTTGAAGGAGGGCCAGGACGAAAGGGAGGAGAGAGTTTAAAGGAATGTGAAAGGAAAATTAACCAAAACTAAACAGTAAAGAGCCAGGTTGGACGTCTGGGTAAGAAATAGTTACTGAAAGGGATGTAGGTGTTATAGGTGTTGGGGGAACTTAATTTTTAGAAATAATTTTGCTCATCATCCAAACACCTGCTGTTGTATGTTTATGAGGTGTCAGAATGTAATGTAATGGTATAATCCTATAATAAAGAGTCACTCGTTGGGTATTGTGTGTTTGGCACTGTGCCAGGCACTTTATGTCCATTATTAATAGCAAACACTTGGCATGTGCTTACTCTGAGCTTACACACTTTACTTGTATCACCCAGTTGATCCTAAAATAATTCCAGTGAGGTAGGGTTTGTCCCCTTCGCTCTGCTTGAGCTCTCATTCCCCACCTGGGCTGCTACCCCATACGGATGCCCTCCTCACCCTGTTGTGTTTCCACCCTAAGCCAGGGCTTCCCTGCAGGTGGAAGCCCTCTCACCCTGCTCATGCTCTGACACCCCAAGCCAGGCCACCCCCAAATGTGGGTACTCTTCTCACCTCCTTGGGCTCTTGATTTCTCATACCAGGTCGTTCCACCCTGTGCGTGGCTGTCGTGATCACCTGCTTGTCTGACTCGCATGCTGGGACGCCTTGCACATACGTTCCACTCAGTCAGCTCAGAGTGACTCTCCATGCTAGGTCATTCAATACTGCTTCCTTGTGGACAGTTTCTTACTTTATAAGGATAGTGTCATTGTCACTATTAGTCTGTAGTGAATTTTCTTTACCAAAAAAGTTAATTATAATATTACACATCAAATGTTTCAGAGTGTGAAACTTTTTGTTCTCACAGCAGAGTTAATACTAAACATGAATTACAGGGTTTTATTCTTAAAGATTTGCTGACTAGTGTTGATTTGTATCAGGGCCTCAAACCAGTTGGTTCTGGTTTGACCCCCTGCTGAGAATTTCCCTTTCTACCCCAGATAAAGAAACACCTGAGGATCTTGTTAAAATGTAGATTCTGGTTCAGTATCTCTGGGGCAGAAATGCAAATTCTCAGCCAGAGCTCTAACCATTTGAAGCCCTGGTTTATACTGTGTGTATGTTTTATCTCTGGAACGGTGTTAGGATATATAAACTTAAAAATATAAAAATTGGTTTCTGAATGTTAATAACCTTTGCTTAGAAAAGCAGCATGTTGATTATTTCAAGTAATAAATTAAAATCTCGTGTTTTAAACAGTTCTGCATTTTCCAGTTGGTGACCACTGAAAATAACCGGTATAGTCTGGATCACATTTCCTCACTGTTCACTTCTCAGGTAGGTTTATCATCGTTTACATGTCAAACAAGTGTAAGAATGAAGTACTGGCTAGCCCCACAGTGTTGTAATGGGATAGAAGTCTAAAGCTGCAGTATTTCATGAAGTAGGCAAACAAAATTTCATTTGGATTGTACCAGTTTGATGTGCTGCCATGTTTTTTTTTTATGTATTTTACTTGTCCCCTCATACAAATTTAAGTCACCAGAAAATAGTCGATCCTCCATATCCACAGGTTCCACATCCGCGGATTCCACCAACCGAGGATCAAAAATATTAGGAAAGAAAAAAAGAAAGTTCCAAAGAGGAAACCTTGAATTTGCTGCACACCAAGCACTACACTGAATCCACACAAATGAAATGATGTGTAGGCATACCCTGCTGTAGTCTCCCACCATTTCACCTGTCCTCAAGCTCTCTCCAGCACTCCTTGTTTGAGCATTGTTCATCTGGTGTCTCGTTAGTTTGCTACTTGTGTTTGTGTACCCTTTGTTTCTGTGAAAAAATACCTCCTAAAAAGCAGTTACGTGGTCAAAGCAATCCCTGAAAGGCTAAGAGGGAGTTTAAGTGCTGTCTCTGGTCAAGAAAATAAAAACCTTAGATTTCTTGAAAAGTGGCACGTGGCTTGCTGAAGTGGGCCGTAAGATCGGTAAGAGCAAATGGAGCATTCACACAATAAAGCAGAAGCTGAAATTTGTGGAAGTGTTAGTGCTGCCCCTACAACAGCAGAAATGGTCTCTGGTTCATGATAAAGTGCTTGCAAAGACTGAGAAAGCATTAAGTGTTAAGTGTAAGCATTAACAACTATTTACATAGCGTTTACATTGTATTAAATATCATAAGTAATCTGGAGATGATTTAAAGTATATAGGAGGATGTGCATAGGTTATATGCAAATACTACACCAGTTTATATAAGGCAGCACTTGAGCATCCATGGATGAGGATTTTGGTATCTGCTAGGGTCCTGGATACTGAGGGATGACTTTTTTTTTCACATTTCCTCCTAGGAGACACTGGTTGACTTTGCCTTAACCTCCACGGATATCTGGGCCCTGTGGCATGATGCTGAGAACCAGACAGTTGTGAAATACATCAACTTTGAACAGTATGAGTCACTTAACTTTTTCATTCCCTCTCACCCTAAACAATTTCATGACAAGAAGACGAGAGCTTGTTATGTAAAACCAAAGTCAAAGGTGGTCTATTTGAAGAATTGAACCCTGAGTTTGCCTGTTGTTACTGTTTTCTGAAGCACCTTCTCTTGCCTTTTGCATTATTTTTTATCTTTTGGTTCCAGGAGAAAATGAGGATTCTTAGAGTTGGAATGAGATAAAGAATATACCATGTTTTGTTGTGTTGTTGTTAGATGCTATCAAGTTGGTTTCGACTCATAGCAACCCTATATACAATAGAACGAAACACTGCCTGGTCCTGTGCCATCCTCACAGATGTTGCTGGGTTTGAGCCCATTGTTGCAGCCACTGTGTCAATCCATCCCATTGAGGGTCCTCCTCTTTTTCACTGACCCTCTACTTTACCAAGCACGATGTCCTTCTCCAGGGACTGGTCCCTCCTGATAACATGTCCAAAGTGTGTGAAACAAAGCCTCACCATCCTCACTTCTGTGGAGCATTCTGGCTGTATTTCTTTTAAGACAGATTTGTTTGTTCTTCTGGCAGTCCATGGTATATTCAGTATTCTTCTCCAACATCATAATTCAAATATAGCAATTTTTCTTCAGTCTTCTGTATTGATTGTCCAGTTTTCACATGCATATGAGGCAATTGAGAATACCATGGCTTGGGTCAGGCACACCTTAGTCCTCAAAGTAACATCTTTGCTTTTCAACACTTTTAAGATGTCTTTTGCAGCAGGTTTGCCCAATGCAGTATGTCGTTTGATTTCTTGGCTGCTGCTTCCATATTTTGGGAGAGAGAGATTAAAATATTTCTAATCTGGGAGTTTTCTTTGCTTTTAAGTGAAGTCCATTCCTGACACCACAACTTGTGGAAAAATGGCAGCCCCTTTGGGTTCTCAGTTTTCTCATCCATAAGATGAAAAATAGAATGGACAAGTATAGTGCTTCTCAAACTTTTTTTTAAAAACAGGAAACCCTTTTTTAAAGAAAGATACAACGTTCATGGAATTATGTACATTGTAATTCTATAAGTCTAACATAAAATTAGTATTTTATGAGCATGAAATTGTAACCATTTAAAGTGTTGATAATCTATAATTTTAGATATACGTGGTATACAGTATTTTTAATTACATGCTGTTAAAATTTTTTAATGGTTAAAAATACCTTTTAAAGACTACTTTGAATCAAACACTTGTGTAACCTCTGAGATAACCTGGCGAGGATTCACTGGAACACCATTTGAGGACCACTAAACTAATTGAACCTTAGGGAGTCCCTCAAAACCCTAAATTCTAGCATGCATTTCTAGGAGTGGTTGCCCCCAGACTGACCCTAAGCCACACCTTCTAGGTGGCATTTGAGCACAGTGGTAAAATGCACAGGCTTACAGCTTGAATCCTGGTTCTGCAATTTACCGTGAGCTACCTTAAGCCTCAGTTTCCACATCTTGCAAAATGGGGGTAATGTTATGTCTCTCAGAAACTTATCATAAGGCAGATATGGATAAAGTCTAAAAGTTCCCTTAGCATGATGTCTAGCAAATAGTAAATGCAGAATAAAAGTTAGCTACTTGTAGATTTGTGTTTAGAGTTTTAATTTCAGGAAGATGCTGGTGAGAGCACTTCCATAAAACCAGACTGCTAAGAGTAAGCTTCATTTCTATTGACCATTTTTATGTGGACTGATGGGCTTTTTTCTCTGTAGTAATGTTGCAGGTCAGTGGAACCCAGTTTTTATGCAGCCTCTACCAGAGGAAGAGGTCATCATCAGGGATGATCAAGACCCCAGAGTAAGCAATGCAAAGTGGAGTCAGGTCTTTTTGTAATCTACCCTGGTCATTAGTTTGAGAAGAGCCACTTGTACTAGTCAGAACTCTTCCAGCTGCAAATGACAGAAACCCACTTTAAACTGACCTAAGCTAAAAAGAATGTATTGGCCTATGCAGCTGAGAAATTCAGTTGTTACCTGGCTTCAGGTATGGCTGGCACAGGCTTTCAGGGCTTGGTCTCTCTCCTTCCTCTCTCTTCTTTTTTCCTTGTTGGGTTTATTCTCAGGCAGGCTCCCTACCTGAGTGAGCTTGCATTCTGTGAACCCTGCAACCCCCCCAGGAAAGAGAACGCACCTCTGTCCCCAGTCCTGGAATTGGCACTTACCGGCCTGGCTTGAGTCCTGTGCCAATTCCTGACACAGTCACTCAGAATGTAAAGAATAGAGTGTCTGGCCTGCATGAAACACATGTCCAGTCGGGGCCTTGCTGTTGCAGAAAATGATGAAGTCCGTTGAGTGTGGGTGGTGGAGGGATGATTCCCCAAAGAAAAATATGGGGTTTGTTAGTAAAAGAAGGGGAAATAGATTTTGGGCAGACACAAACAATAGGTGCCCACTATACCAGCCATATTGGTAGACACTCATAAACCAGAAATTAGATAATTTCTGTTAGAGATATGTGCTACGAAGAAAATAATTTTAAAAAGTAATGCATTGAGAGCAAAACAGGCCAATCTTCCCGTTTTTGTGATACACTCTCAGGTAAATGGAAGAAAAAGCTGTCAGTGGTTGCCTTAGTGTTAAATGAGACTAAAGATTATAGGCTCTGGGTCTGAAACAATGACTTTGCAGGATTGGAAACCCTACTTTAATTATCTGAAATTGAATATTGCTAAATTTTTAATTCCAAGAGTTTATTGGTGGTGGTTATTGATTGTTATAATTAACAGCTATTGGCAGCTGGCATTTATCTGAAAGCCAAAATCATGTGCTGATTATTAAAACCCTTACTCTTCTCATATCATTTACCACCATCTCAGTTTAGAAGGAAGGAAACTTGAATGAAGGTCCGTGATGTTTGCTACTTACTAGCAAATCTGGTTCATGAGACTAAGTCAGAATGATTAGGTAATGTGAAATTTTCTGTTTAATTTTCTCCATGTCACCACTTGTGAGAGATTATTGCAATTTTTTTTTTACATATGATACCTCTTATTGGTTCCTTTTCTTTTATTGTGTGAGCCATAAATGAGTACTTTTGTGGGCAACGTAGAAACCAGCTTAGTTTAATTGTTCTCTTACCGATGTGTATTACCTCATAACAAGTAAGCTAGATTCTCCTTCATTTAAGATGGACATTTGACAAGCCTTATTTTCTAGTGGAGCCTAGTGAAGATTTCCATGAGAAGCACACCTTTTTCAGTATAGTTCACTTGGCTCACTCAAAGACATTGCAATCTTTTCTTTCAGTCTGAAAATATAACTGCACAACTGCTTGTTATTGCTTAAATGAGGAAGGATAAAATTTCCATGCTTATATGGTAGAAACTCAGACTTTGGTGTTAATATGTTGAATTCTTCCTTCCAGTGTATCCAAATTTTATCCTTTTGAGAATGATATTAATTTTTGTTTTAATGTTCTAACAGGAGGTGTATTTGCAGAGTCTTTTTATGCCAGGACGATTCATAAATGCAGCTTTATGTAAAGCTTTACAGGTCAGCAAGAAAATATTCAAGGTTTATTGAAGACGATTTGATATTTTATTACTGTAAAATTAACATTAACTACAAATTTTTTGTTATACATATATTAAATACTGAACGTGTTTTTGCGATATGAATATATGTGCCATACTGAAGGTGCCAATCTTAGGATGTGCATATTTGACATAATCTTATATCTTCTCACTGAGCAATAGCAGTTTTGCTTACTTTTGCTTTTTTTAATCATCTAAATGTACCCTGTTATATTTCTTTCAGACTTATAGATTTCTGTAGCTTACTGCAATCTATAGAAACGATTTCAAAATTGCTATTTCACTTACAGAGGTTATTTGCACAGTGTTAAGGGTAAATGTGTATTCCGGGCATGCCCAGTCTCTGTAGTAGAGTTTCACAGTGCCTCAGTGCCTTCTGAACTGGAGTATTTCCATTTTGGTTATTGTATAATATTCTGAAATGTCTCTTTTAATATTAGATTTTCTGCCGAGGAACTGAGAGAAATTTGGATCTTTCCTGGAGTGAACTAAAGAAAGAAGTTACTTTAGCTGTTGAAAGTGAGGTGAGATTTGAGTGCAGAAATGGTGATAATTTTTTCATCTTGATATAGGGCAGAGTAGTGCTGAGAGATTGTCTGGATTGTTCACTTGACTGTGTTAGTAAGAAATATAAATGTTTAAACTTTTTAATTAAAAAGTAGCTCTGTATTTGTATAGTCTATGAAATGTAATGCATAAGGAATATTCGTTTATAGCTTAGTAAAATACGGTGAAACCTGAGAGGGGTGGAACTCACTGAACTGCCTTGTTTTTCCGGGCCTTGAAAGTTCTCTGCATTTGACAGCGTGCAGTCTTACTACTTTTCTGTTGCTCGTTTTAGTGGAAAATATTTGTTTTCCTTTGATAGGTTGCCACCTTACACAGCTTCCAGCTTTCACAGATTTCACTGTAATATTGGACAGTTTTGTTCTTTGGAGAGAAAGATCATGAATGGTATCAAGAGTTTAGTTTCTTTTTCTTTTCTTTCCTTTTTTTGCTAGCTCCAAGGAAATGTGACAGAGTATGAATTCTCTCAGGAGGAGTTTCGAAATTTACAGCAGGAATTCTGGTGCAAGTTCTATGCCTGTTGTCTTCAGTATCAAGAAGCCCTCTCTCGTCCTCTTGCCTTACTTTTGAATCCGCACACAAGCATGGTGTGCCTGCTGAAAAAGGTGAGGGAGCTCCTGAAGCACACAGAACTCCTTTAGACAGTTCAGTGGATCCTTCAGAATGTTGGTCTGTTATATGTTATAGTTAGCCTGGAGGACTTTGTATTATATTTTTTTCTAAAATTATAGTTCATTTGTAGTTAGTGTTCAGCATTATTATTTATCTATTTTGCCTTTTACTTTACTTCTTAACTGAAATAACATCAGATTTAAGGTAAGACGTAAAAATACCCGAAGAACTTCTGCATACCCTGCACCCAGATTCACCGTTGGCTAACGTTTTACATTTGCTTTTCCTTCATCTGTACATATATTTTTCTTCCTAATCATCTAAGAGTTGTAGACATAATGCCCCATTACCCTTAAATATCTCAACATGCATCTAAGAACAAGGGTATGCTCTTATATAACCACAGAACAATTTAAAACTCAGGCAGTTTATATTGATAAAATATTATACTGTGTCTATTCAGCTTTTGCCAATTGTGCCCGAAAGTTTTCTTCCTGCTCCAGGATCCAGTCCAAGATCGTGTATGTATTTCATTGTCATGTTTCTTTACCTTAATCTCAAACCATTGTCAGCCTTTCTTGTCTTTCATGACATTGACATTTTTTGAAGACTACAGACCTGTTCAGTAGAGTGTCCCTCGATTTGGGTTTGTCTGATATTTCCTCGTGATAAGATTCCCATCTCTAATTATTTTATGCCTTTAAAAATTAACTGGAAAAAAATGTGACTGGCAAATCTGTATTTCTAGGGATACTTGTCTTTCCTTGTGCCCTCTTCCTTGGTGGATCATTTGTATCTCCTGCCTGATGAGAACCTTTTGACAGAGGATGAGACAGCCATATCTGATGGTAATAGTAATTGTTATACCCACATTTAATTCCCTTCCTACATAAACCCTTTGCTTTGTTTCAAGTGGATGCAAAAAACTGTGATTGCCAATCAACCGTTACTCTAAAGCAGAGATGAAAGGGTAAGGGGACACGGAAACCAGATGACTAGAAATGAAACATCCAGAATGGATGAATGAGAATGTCGATACATTGTGAAAAATGCCACAATGTCACTGAACAATTTGTGTACTAATTGTTAAATGTGAACCTAATTTGCCATGTAAGCCCCAACCAAAAACACAATAAAGTATTATTTAAAAAAAGCATTGATTGCCACTCTGACCTTTTCTGGTCAGTTTACCACACTGTAGATATTTCAAGGAAAGCTGAAGAGACCCAAGCATCTCTGAGAGCACAGATAGATCCCTTGGCATTTAATTATTAATAATTTATTCTAGTGACGTATTTATCAGTAGATCTTCATTGGCTTGCAACCTGAATGTTCACTTTCTCTTACTCAGATGTGGACGTTGCTCGGGATGTCATATGTCTTATAAAATGCCTTCGGCTGATTGGAGAGTCAATAACTATGGATATGTCAGTTATGATGGAAATGAGTTGTTATAACCTACAGTCTCCAGAAAAGGCAGCAGAACAGATTCTGGAAGATATGATCACTATTGATATGTAAGGAGAATTTAGGGTAAAGTGCATTTCCTAATGGAAATTCAGCAATTTTTGGTGCCAACATCAGGTTGTCAATGTATATTCAATTATGTTTCAAAGAAGGGCTTAAAGTGAGCTGCCAGGATTCTAAGTAGATGTTTCAGCTTTTAAACAGAAGATCTAGCACATGACTTCAGGTCTGGAAACAGACTCGGAAAACACGGTCCAGCTACTAACTATAAACTGGGCTATAAATTCTAAAAGTAAAATTGTTTTTCTCACATTCATTTTGTTTGTTATTTCTGAAAAATTGAGGGGAAATTTGTTACGTGCAGTAAAAGTATCTTGTATGCCCCCAGAGTGTTTATCTCAGCTTTTTAAAATATAGCTCCTTTATTATGTGGCTGGTTTTCCTGTTTCACAGAGCGTCTAGCTTTCAGGACACATAGAGCACGTCTTATGTATTCTCAGTTGTAATAGGAGTTTTCTAATTGTACTTATAGAGAAAACGTGATGGAGGATATTTGTAGTAAACTGCAAGAGATTAGGAACCCAATCCATGCCATTGGACTTCTTATACGGGAAATGGATTATGAGACAGAAGTAGAAATGGAAAAAGGATTCAATCCAGGTAAATGACAAAACAACAAATGGGCCTCTTTGATTTAGAGTCAGCAGTGATACATTTAACTCTTTTTTGTTGTTGTTGTTTTGTTTGTTTTTTTCTTATTACAGCTCAACCTTTGAATATTCGCATGAACCTTTCCCAGCTCTACGGTAGCGGCACAGCAGGGCACATTGTGTGCAGGGGTGTGTGTAAAATTGCCAGTACTCGCTTCCTGATCTGCAGAGACCTTTTGATCTTACAGCAGCTGTTATTGAGGCTAGGAGATACAGTAAGTACTACTTGAGGAAAACTTACGAAGTCTAAAATCTAGTTTGGACCTAAAGGCACGTTGCAGAATATCAGCTCTGTGAGCACAGAGACTTTTGTCTTTGCTTACTGCTCTGTCCCCCATGCTTGGCCCTTAGTACTGCTCTGTAAATACTGGTTAAATTAAGAATGAGTGAACTTTGTAACCTAAAATTACAGATTAAGAACATATATGAAGCAGATTGTTTCACTGTTTACCTTTGCATGTAGAGTGGTGGAAAGATTTCCCAGATTGGTTCCCTAAAGCTATACTACTACTTTGGGTGTGATAGCAAGGTTACCACTTAGTGTGGAGGAGAGAGAAAGAGGAGGAAAAAGAACTTCTCTTCCATTTTTTCTACACAGAGCTTACCCTGGGTACAATTTTGAGATTGCAAAGTTTGGGGTTCTCCCAACTCTTTCTGTGCTTCTTTTTCCATTCTATTCTTCTTATGCTGCCAGTCTCTTGTTGTCGTCACGCAGTCCTAGTCCCCTGCTCTACTGAATGCTCCGTGTTCAGAAATTACTTTTCAGCCCACAGTCAGAAGCCCAATTTGTCTCACAGTTGGTAATTTCATCCAGGCCTGGCAAGGAAGCAATCTGATTAAACCGATTCATGCTAATGTGTAAATAACTAAAAAACTTTTGGGGCTCCCAGGGGTATTTTGACTTTTTAAATACATTGCCAATGGTAGAATTTCAGGTAAAAAGAAGGAAAAACATTTAGGAAGATTGTTTAGGACCACCAAGGAGACAAAGGAACCTTACCCTTAGTAAGGGCACCTAGCCCTTACTAAGCTCTTTTTAATCTTTCTTCAAAAAAAATTTTTAAACTAACAATGTTAGTATTTTTTTCTAGATACAGAAGTATTAGATGTTCATTGTAGAACCTTTATAAAATATATGTAAGCAAAAAGAAAATTAAAAATTCATCTATAATCTGCCACCCGGTGATAACCACTATTTGTGTTTTGATATATACCCTTTTTCTCTATACAAATAGTTTTTTTCAAAATTAGAATATGCCACAGAGAATTGTTTTGTAATGTGGGTTTTTTTAATACTTCCACTTTACAGATATCGTCAGCATTTTCCCTTGTCATTAAGTATTCTTCTACAACATTTTTTTTAATAGTTACCTAGTACAATTATAATTTATCCAACAAATCCCCTTTGGGGCCATCCAGGTTACTGCCAGTTTTTCCCTCATAGCTATAGGTTTATGCACATCTTTGATTATATCTTTAGGATAAATTCTAAGAACTAGAATTGATTGATCACAAAATATGCACATTTCTAAGAGTTTTGGTAGTAGTGTCAAATTTACCTGTAAAGGTTATACCTAATCTTTACCCAGCAGCGTAAAAGAGGACTTAGATTTCCCTATTCCTCATCTTCAATTCTAAATGCACAGATTTAATGAAAATTAAGGTCTTTGCTGTTGTTCTTGGTTGTTTTTTTATTTCTTTTTTCTACCATTATCTCCCATTACTTGGTGAGCTGTTTGTGATTATCTTTGGACTGTTAAATATTTGGGAGGATATTTTGACACTTGCTATCCCAAAATATAATGGGTGTGTTACTTTTGTAATAATCTGTCCTTTGCAACTGCCTTTGTTATTTTACCCCCATCTGAACCTTAATAGTTAGTATTACCAATTGCTTTTGTTTATCATCTTCCCCATCCCACCCTCCATGTGTAGGTGATTTTGGGAGCTGGTCAGCTCTTTCAAGCTCAGCAAGACCTACTACATCGAACAGCTCCCCTGCTCTTATCTTATCATCTCATTAAGTGGGGAAGTCAGTGCTTAGCTACTGATGTTCCAGTTGACACACTGTGAGTTTCGTTATTTAAACTGTTTTAAAAATAAATTGTGAGTTTAATTATTTTTTTATTATCTTAAAATAATTTTTTTTTTAAAACAAAAAGTGTTATGCTATAATATTGTTTCCCTTTAAGATACTCCATTTTCTAGAGGTTGAAGGCAACTTATAAGAATGAATAGAGACCCATAAGACGGATGCTCTACTTAAAAACCATTTGTATGAGACCTAAAGGTCAACATTTACTGTAAAGCAAAGATGAGAAGATAAGGGGGCAGGGAAACTAGAGTACTGGAAATGGAACAACTAGAACACAAAGAGAATGTTGACACATTGTGAAAAATGTAATTAATATCAGGGAACAGTTTCTGTGGAAATTGTCAAATGGGAACCTAACTTGCTGTGTAAACTTTCACCAAAAACACAATAAAATATTTAAAAAATAATAAAATCAATTGTATTACAAAAAATAAAAAGAATGAATATATATATAGAGAAATTGAGGTTGATTTTAAATGTACAGATAAATCCTTTTGAAGGCAAAATAACAAGGTAAGGCCACAGGGAAAGACTATACACAAAGATGCTGCGCTGGGTTATTAAAGGTGTTAAAGATAGACTGAGATTCGTTGTAACCAAAGGAAGAAAGAAAATCCAGTAGTTACAAAATTTACATTTTCAGTAAGATAAACCATCCTCTTTACTTTTGCAAGGTCAAGTTTTTCCGGGGAAGTCTAAGAGAAATTTCTGCCTTGGCTCCTTATTGAAAGATCACTGAGTGATGCAGTGGGAAAAAATCTAAATCATGACATGCTTCATGCTTTCCAGTTCTCTTTGTGCTTTCAATGGAGCTTTTCTGTGCACTTTATGAATTAAATCGAGCATATTCACAATAGAATAACTTGTTGAAGTAATGTTCGCATGTGAGAATTTGCTAAGCTGCCTTTTTCCCTTCCCCACAGGGAATCTAATCTCCAGCACTTATCAGTACTAGAACTAACTGACTCTAGTGCTTTAATGGCAAATAAATTTGGTAAGTACGGGGATGTGTGTGCATTTGATTTAAATTTGGAATCTGTTGCATATTCATTAGAATGGTCCTTTGCCACCTTTGCTGTAGAAAGATTGGCTGGTGTGTTTGTTTTCACTTGGTGAGTGTAAGTAGCCTGTGGCCTGAGACCTTTGCTTATGGCAAGGGGTCCATGAAGCTGCAGGCCCAGATCAGGCATAAATTAAGGGTGTTGCGCATATATATGGAGCCCTGGTGGCGCAGTGGTTAAGTGCTTGGCTCCTAACTGAAAGGTCAGCAGTTCAAACCCACCAGCTGCTCCATGTAAGAAAGATATGGCAGTCTGTTTCCATAAAGATTACTGCCTTTGAAACCCTATGGAGCAGTTCTACTCTGTCCTATAGGGTCGCTGTAAGTCAAAATCGACTCAGTGACAGTAGGTTTAGTTTTGGTTTGGTGCACATATATATGCACATTAGTACAGCTGCTTTTCTAATATATATTGATGTGCTAGTGATTAATTATACAAAATCATTTTAAAAATTTACTTGGTTCATAGTAGCTTTTGTGATCTTGCCTTTTCTTAGTCAACCAATATTCAAAAGGAGCCCTCATGCTTGAAAACATTGTGAGCCATTATTCTAAAGGACTTCTTTTGTATTGTCTTGGTATGAAAGCTGAAATCTTAGTACTTATATCTATCTGATTTATTGTAAAGACGTTCTAGCAAAGGCACTCAGGTGTAGTGAGATCAGTGGAAAGAAATGACTACAGTGTTGACATGAGTGACTTTAATTGTATTTGTATAGTACTTCACAGTTTAAAAATGCTTTTGTTTATGTTGCCATTGATTACGCTCATGGTGCATTTTATGTTCTGAAATAATGAATGCTGTTTGTTGTAGACACAGTGAATTGGTATGGCCTTAATTGAAAATGGATGTTATTATTACAAGCTTGTAATTGTCATAACTTCTTCTTTTTAAGTATCTAGCCCTCAGACAATTGTGGAGTTATTCTTCCAAGAAGTTGCAAGAAAACACATTATAGCTCATCTCTTCTCTCAACCGAAGGCACCTCTGAGCCACACTGGGATGAATTGGCCTGAGATGGTTACTGCAATTACCAATTATTTCTTGCAGCTTTTGTATCCTTTTACTTAAAAGTCAGTTGAAAGTTTTCTTCTATATAAATAGCCTAAAGCTCTTATTCTGTCTATGTAATGAAGGCTTTTAATGAGGTTGGGTCCTACCCCCTCTAACAAGAGATAGTAATATTCTTTATTTTCAATTATGTTCCCAATTTTTATTTTATTTTGCTTTTTTGCTCAGGAGGTGAGCCAGATTTTATTGGTGCACACATATATATTCAATACCTAGATCCTTTTAAGGCATTATTCATTCATTCAGCAAATATTTATTGAATATTTGAATGGCTCTGTATGCCAGGCGCTGTGTTAGGAGCTGGGTGTCTATCCATTGGCACCAATAGCATGTGTCCGCAGTATACCAGCTAGAAATGGAGATGACCACCAGGGATGAAACACATGCGTTAGCCCATAGTTAACTGAGTTCCAAGCTAGGTGACTAGGCTCCTAGTATATACTTTCTCCGCCATATTTGTCTCTTGAATTCATGTTCCATAGTGATGTGGAAAGAACACGTGCTCTGCTATCTTCTCTTTACCTTCCTTTTTTTTTTAAGCTATTTTGTGGATTTTTCTGAGTTTGATGTCCAAATGTTTGTAAGTTTACCAAAAATCTCCTTATCTATTGACTAGATGGCCTAGCAATCCCAGTTGTCTCTTTCTAGAATGTTTGATGGGAAATTGTCAGTATGTACAATTGCAGGTGAGTTTTGTTGAATATCTCGGGTGCTTGTGAAATATGGGATTTCTGAATTTTTTGTTTTGTAATGTTAACTGCATTGTAGTCAGGCTGGTGATGGTCTATTATAGGTGAGGAGCCACAATAATCTAAATTGACTGTCCCAAGACCCCAGAGAGATTTTCTTTACTTATTTCTTCACAGTAGCATTCAAAACATAATTTTTTTCTGAGTATCTTTTTTTTCCACTACTTCTGTTACTTGGTTTTTTTTGGGTAATACGAACATAACCACCATTGCCTTCATAGAAACTCTTACTGGAATTTAGTCATTAAACCAGTAAGTATCAAAAGTTGGAAAATTGCTGAGATGAAGATTAATTGGGGTGGGGAGGGGGGGCTGGGGCAGAGTCCTGGGTTCCTATTTGCTTTCTTAAGATGTCTAACCTGTTATAAGAATAGATGTACAGGATTGCAGTTTAATCTCTAGGTGATGTCAAGAAATCAAACTTTGTGTTAATTGAACACTATTTTTCTCCCTCTGTAAAGAATGACTTAAAAATGAATATCTCCTTTCTAATCAGAACACTCCTTTTATGCCTTTAAGGATTATATTCAACTGCTACATCCCTGGTGTCAAGTCAATGTTGGTTCCTGTCGATTTATGCTGGGACGATGTTACCTGGTTACAGGAGAGGGACAGAAGGTAAACTGTATTTGAATGATTATAAACTTCAGTGCAAAGGAGGACCCTTAGTTCCGTCTGACTGGGTTGGAGAGTATGAGAGTCAAAGAATCCTCTAATAAGAATAATAAAGACTGTACTAGTGCCAACAAAGGGCATGATGTAAACAAGAGGACTGCTTTGTTTCATGTGCTTTGTGGCTTAGGACACAGGACAATATGAAGAAGAAACATTAAAACCCTCCTATCCCCATGCAAGTGTTTTCAGGGATACATTTTTGTAAATTACATTTATTAGTTAATTACATTGTTTTCATTGTTTATCTGGATTTTTTTGTTTGTTTATGCTGCCTTTTTTCCCATTATGGTAGCTTACATTTTTTATTTTTTCCCTGACATTGTGTTATGTAAATTTTCAGAACAAAAAATTTTATAATGAACAATTATACCAACCACTCAAATTCTATGATTGTTAACATATAACTACAGTTGTTTTATTACATATCTATCCATCATCAGTCCATCTTATTGAAGTTTACTTTTTAATTAATAGAATTTAAGTTTTAAAAGAGATAAATTACAGAAAAATATTAAATAACAGAGTGTAGATATGGCAGAAATTATGAACGTAGTAGACTGTCTTAAATAATTTTGTTTAGTTTTTGCTTCCTTAGTGCACGAATCCCTGATTTATAGCACCTAGAATTGAAGAAATCCATTATAGGTCACTTAGTGTTCTTCTATTACTCCAGGCTCTGGAATGTTTCTGCCAGGCAGCATCTGAAGTGGGTAAAGAGGAATTCTTGGATCGCTTGATCCGCTCAGAGGATGGGGAGATTGTGTCCACCCCCAGGATGCAGTATTATGATAAGGTACCATCGTTTGGCCCTTCTTACACAGCAGTGAAACGAACGATTACTACATGTAGTAACATAGATCAATCTTATAAACATGATGATAAGCAAAAAAAGGCAGACATAAAAGCATACATGCTGAATTTTTCTGATTGCATGATGTTAAAACAAACAGAACTTATCTATGTTCCTGGAAGTCAAAAGAGTTGTTTGTTTGGTCAGTAGTGACTAGAAGGAGTCACAAGGGGGATTTGGGCTGCTGATAATATTGTAATTCTTAATGTGGTGGTTACATGCATATGTTTACTTTTAAACATTCAGTCAGTTGTGTACTCATGATTTGTGCCTATTTCTAAATGTGTGTTATTCTTCAGTAAAAAGTATGAAATTCAAAATAACACAAAAACTTAGCATCTAGAACAAAAAGGTTTTTTGTACTGTTAATAAAGAAAATAACTATTTTATCTTTACCTCATCCTTTACAAGGTTATATTCTGAGTACATTGCTATACATAGAAGTACATGCCTGTAATATAAATACATGTACATACGTTTAGAGGATTGTGCACAAACGTTAATAGAGTGGATAGTCAGAATCTGAAGATCACTGTTTTATGTTAGAAATTGATTGTGCCAGACGTTTAGGGTATTCTCTTCAAGGTTTTTATCAGGCTACGGTGTTATTTACTGTCTTTAAGTTCATCCGTGATCTAGAAAATTAGTAGATTGGTGTTGTGACATGAAATTGTATTTGTTTCTTCATTCAACAAATATTTTTTGAGAGCCTACTGTGTACTAGGCACTGATTCAGGCACTGAGGATACAGCTGTGAACAAAAAGACCAATTCCCTGTCCTCATGGTGCTTGCAGTTCAGGTAGGAAAGAGGCTAGACAAATAAATATATAATGTCAGGTAATGACAAATGCCGTGAATAAAACTAAAGCCGATCAAGGTATAGACTAGGGAATGTTCACCTTGTTACGAGATTATCTTGAAAACCATGTCATTCAGGGGAAAGAGTATAGGCTCTGGAGTTAGGACAAGGATTTGAATCCCAGCTCTCCCAAGTATGTGACCTTGAGAAAGTCACTGTACTTCTCTGTACCTCAGAGTCTTCATCTATAAAATCCTCATTTGATTGTTGTGAGGGTAAATATAGCTAATACCTATATAGAGTCATGCCTGGTACATAGTAGGCCTTCAGTACATCAAAGAGCATTTTTTGGACTCCTACTTTCTTACTGAATGCGTGTATATATAAGGACATAGACACATTCATATGTTTGGTGGCTATTTCATTACTTTATAACACCTGACAAAGGGAAAAGGGTTAACTAAAAGCCTTATATTTAATCCCTGTGTAATTATTCATTAACTGATTATTGGTTCTTGTAAAAGTTTTGTAGAAAAGATGTTAGGATTATCTCTTAACTTTACCTGTCTCTGTTCCAACCTAGCAATCTAAATGTACCTATATCTTAGCTGTATTATTCCAGTGGTAATATTTGGGAAAACAAACAGAAAGGTTTTGCAATAAACCTGTCTATAACAGTAGAATCTAAAGGAAAAACGTAAATATTAACTAAATAATCCTATTTGTTATCAGCACCTTTGATTTAATCTTTATTTACCTAATTATCTTTCTAATTAATTTAAAATTAAATCAGTTAATTTGATGTGCACTGCCATAGTAATTTTAGTGGAAATTTTCTCTATTTTTCCTTAGGTTTTGCGTCTTTTAGATGTCGTTGGTTTGCCTGAACTGGTTATTCAGTTGGCTACATCAGCAATAACGGAAGCAGGGGATGACTGGAAAAGTCAGGTAAGAACTAACGAATTTAGTTGTTGTTTTCCTGGAGGTTTGTCACAACAGGGGCGAATTAACCACTAAGCATGGTACACCCTGGCTTACAGTAAGCAAGGTACACATGGGCTTAATTGTGTTTACTTACTAATCTGTAGTGCACAATTTCACATAGGTTTCACTACATCTTTGATAGGGTGAAAAACAGGTGAAATTGTGCACTACAGATTAGTGAGTAAGCACAATTAAGCCTATTCGTACCTTGCTTACTGGGTAATCCGTCCCTGCACAGAAGTGGTGTTTTGATTTGTGTTGCTCTTTTTTCCCCAAATTGATACTCAGGCTACTTTAAGGACATGCATTTTCAAACATCATTTGGATATGGGTCACAACAGCCAAGCATATGAGGCCTTAACCCAAATTCCTGATTCCAGCAGGTAACCTCACATAGTCTCTTTTAAAGAAGGCAATTTACTAGCCCTGTGTCACCCAGTAAGATGATTTACCAACCCGTTCTTTTCTCTCTTTCTAGGCAGTTAGATTGTTTACGGCAGCTTGTGGTAGTTCTTTGTGAACGTTCACAGCTTCAGGATCTTGTAGAGTTTCCCTATGTGAATTTGCATAATGAGGTAATTTTCTTTATCCACTGTAACTGGAAAAAACTGTGGTGGTTGCCAAATTGCTACTAACTTTGATATCTGATTGCTTCCCCTTAGGTTGTGGGAATAATTGAATCACGAGCTAGAGCTGTGGATCTTATGACTCACAATTACTATGAGCTTCTATATGCCTTTCACATTTATCGCCACAACTACCGAAAGGGTGAGCTATTGAAGCAATTTTTGTTGGAGGCACCCTATTAATTTAATCATAGTTTATGAAAGTACTGTGTGTTTGACTTATGTAAACTTTATTATATTCTTACCACTGGGTGAATATTCTTTACCAGCATTAGGGGAAGTTATGTTTAAGTACCAGATTAGCTTCACCCTTTTGAAGATTACCTGTTGGCCTTGACGATAGGCAGACTTACTCCCATTCTAGAGGCGTTTCCACAGGGGCCCTGGTGGCACAAATAGTTAAGCACTCCGCTGCTAGCCAAAAGGTTGGCAGTTCATACTCACCCAGCAGCTCCATGGGAGAGAGATCTGGCAATCTGCTTCCATAAAGATTACAGCCAAGAAAACCCTATGAGGCAGTTCTGCTCTGTCACATGGGGTCGCTATGAGTCGAAAACAGAACAACAAAAGAGGCATTTCCCATGAGACGGCTTTCTATGTGCATCTTCTGTCCAACTGTCAAAGGAACTTTAGCTTTTTCACTAGAAAAAAAACAACCAAATTCTCTACTTTTGAGTCAATTCCAACTCATAGAGACCCTATAGGACAGAGTAGAATTGCCCCAAAGGGTTTCCAGGGAGTGACTGGTGGATTCAAACTGCCGACCCTTTAGTTAGCAGCCAAACTCTTTAACCACTGCGCCACCAGGGCTCCTTTTTCACTAGAGGCACGTTGAATTCCTGTGGTTGTTTGTGGATCATTTTACCATTGGCCTCTTCCGTTCCTTATTTCAGTTCTTTGAGCAAAATTCTGAGTGCTTAAATATGCTTGTGCTGCCTCAGTATAATAGATGTTATTCTTTATTAGCTATGGGTGATATGTCCCATACCTTCACTTTCATGCAGAATCCTTAAGGAAAGGAATAAGTTTTACATTTAGAATTTTTCAAATGATAACCTGGCGGCAAATGAAGTTTTTTTCAACTTTTATTGTTAAAAATTTCAAGTCTACAGAACGGTTGAAAGAATACAGCAAAGAACACTTCTGTACCCTTCACCCAAATTCACCAATTAATATTTTGCTACATCATTTTCTTATCTTTTTCTTCCTCTCTCCCTTCTGCTCTCCTCTCTCTCTACTTACTTGCTTCTTACTCATTTATCCTGATCCTCTTGAAAGTAAGTTGCAAACATCCTGACTCTTAATACCTCAGCACACATCTCCTAAAGACATTCTCCTAGGTAGTATGGAATTAAGGAAATTAACTAAGGGATTAAATTGAAATGTTACAGTGTATTATCTAATGTGCTGTTCATATTCAAATTTTGCCAGTTGTCACAATGGTTTTTTACACTGTTTTATTAGCACATTCCCCCTGTACTGCCTCATCCCCCGATCCAGAATCACACATTGCATTCAGTTGGCATGTCTCCTTGGTCTTCTTTCATCTGGGACACTTCTTTTAGCCATACCTTGTCTTTAGTGACACTGGTATTTTTGAAAAGTACAAGTCAGTCATTTTTGTAGAATGTACTTTGATTTGGAATTTGTATGGTGACTAATGATGTCTTTATCAGAACAGCTAAAAACAAAAGGATATGAAATATCCCAAGTCTGTTTTAAAGTCATATTTGACACTATACCATTGTAGTTCCCCCCTGAAACTTAGAGATTTTTGTACCATTTCACTCGGATAATTTTTCATTAGGTTTCTTGCTGATTTTCCTTACAAAGAATTGATGGGGATAATTTGTAGGCATGTTCTTGATATCCCTAATTTTAAAACATGTTAGCATATCATTCTCTTAAATCATACCAAAAACAAAAACACCAAACCCGTTGCCGTCAAGTCGATTCTGACTCATCGTAACCCTAGAGGACAGAGTAGAACTGCACCATAGAGTTTCCAAGGCATGCCTGGTGGGTTCGAACTGCCAACCTTTTGGTTAGCGGGCATAGCACTTAACCACTACGCCACCAGGGTTTCCCTTCAATTATACAGGAAGGGAAATATAAACTATTAAAGAGCTCTCATTTGTTTGTATTCACACTAATAATATCCATTACATCAACCTGATTGGGACCAGTTTTAGCTAATGTTCAGGTCTTTCAGGAGCAAGGCTGTTCTAACACAATGTCTTACAGATTGTGAGGGCTTAGAAAATATTTGTTAGAATGAAAAATAAGTTGTTTTATTTGAAAACAGAAAGAATTTTTAAATGCTAGTTTCATGAATCCCATGCAGCCCCAAAACATTGTATTTTTCAGTGATCTCGTTCATCTTACACAGCTTACATATGATAAAAATAAGAAGCTATGTTTTACTGTTTTTGTTACTGTTGAGAATATACACATCAAAACGTATACCAGTTCAACTGTTTCTACATGTATATTTCAGTGACATTGATTACATTCTTCAAGTTGTGCAACCATTCTCAACCTCCTTTTGTGAATTGTTCCTCCCCCATTAACATAAACTCATTGCCACCTAAGGTACCTACCTAATCTTTCAAATTGCTCTTGTCACTTTGATCCCATAAAGATAATTCTTAAAAGAGCATAATGCTCAAGGCAGATATTCTTTACTAGTTAAGCTAAACTACTGTTTGGTTTTCAGAAGACTTCAGGGCGTATTTTTGGTTAAAGTTTAAAGATTATCTCAGGGTAATGGTTTTAGGGGTTCATCCAGCTTCCATGGATCCAGAAAGTCTGGAGTCCTTTAGAATTTGGAATTCTGTTCTGTATTTTCCTCTTTTTGATCAGGATTCTTCTATAGATAGAGTCTTTGATCAAAATGTTCAGTAATGGTAGCTGGGCACCATCCAGTTCTTCTGGTCTCGGGGGAGGCAGTTGTTCGTGGAGGCAGTTAGCCACACATTCCATATCCTCCCCCTATTCCTGACTCTTCTTCTTCCTTTGTTGCTCCGGGAGAGTAGAGACCAATTGTCGTGCCTTGGATGGTTGCTTACAAGCTTATAAGACCCCAGGCATTATGCAACAAACTAGGATGTAGAACAGAAGCACTAAACACGTTATTAGGCCAGTTAACTGGGATGTCCCATGAAATCATGACCTTAAACCTCCAAACCAAGGAACCAAATCCCATGAGGTGTTTGGCTGTACGTAAGCAACCTCAACAGCTACACTTTATTTTGTTGTTGTTGCTATTGTTGTAAATAAATCACACAACTTTTGCCAACTCAACTTTTTACAGGTGTGCAACTTATTGACAGCAATTACAATAATTGACTGTGCAACCCTACCCTTAATTATGTGATTTTTCCATCACTGTTAAGCCCCCTTTCCCCACTTCCTCTCACCCCTGGTAGCCACTAATAAACTTTGGTCTCTATTCATTTTCCTTTTCTTGTCTTTTTATAGAAGTGAGGTCATACAATATTTGTCCTTTGTAACTGACTTACTTCGCTCAGCATAATGTCTTCAAGCTCCATCCATATTGTAGCATGTATCAAGACTTCGTTTCTCCTGGACAGAGTAGCAGGGGCTGGGGTCTGGGGACTGGTTTCAGGGAACATCTAGGTCAATTGGCATAACAAAGTTTATTAAAAAAAGGTTCTGCATCCCACTTTGGAAAGTGGTGTCTAGGGTCTTAAAAGCTAGCGAGCACCATTTAAGATGCATCAATTTGTCCCAGCCTACCTGGAGTAAAGAAGAATGAAGAACACCAAAGACACAAGGAAAGTATTAGCCCAAAAGACAGAAAGGGCCACATAAACCAGAGACTTCATCAGCCTGAAACCAGAAGAACTAGATGGTGCC
>NW_004444127.1:3693459-3776635 GCF_000243295.1 Trichechus manatus latirostris | reverse complement strand
AAGACAGAAAGGGCCACATAAACCAGAGACTTCATCAGCCTGAGACCAGAAGAACTAGATGGTGCCTGGCTACCACCAATGACCACCCTGACAAGGAACACAGCAGAGTCCGTGACGGAGCAGGAGAAAAGTGGGGTACAGAACTCAAATTCTGGTAAAAAAGACCAGACTTAATGGTTTGAGACTGGAGGGACCCCAGAAGACATGGCACGCAGACTCTCTGTTAGCCCAAAACTAAAACCATTCCCAAGGCCAACTCTTCAAAGATTAGACTGGACTATAAGACATAAAATGCTACTCATAAAGAGAGTGCTTCTTAGCTCAAGTAGATACATGAGACTAAAGGGGCAGCTTCTGTCTGGAGGTGAGATGACAAGGCAGAGAGGGTCAGGAGCTGGTTGAATGGACATGGGAAATACGGGGTGGAAAGGAGGAATGTGCTGTCACAGTATAGGGAGAGCAACTAGGGTCACATAACAATGTGTATACAAATTTTTGTATGAGAAACTATCCTGAATTGTAAACTTTCACTTAAAGCACAATAAAAAAAAAGACTTCAATTCTCCTACTGGCTGAGTAGTATCAGAGGCTATGTTCTTGAGTAAAGTCCTTGGGTGGCACAAGTGGTTTGCACTCAGCTACTAACATAAATGTTGGTGGTTCGAACCGACCTAGCAGCACGGCGGAAGAAAAGCCTAGTGATCTGCTTTTGTAGAGATTACAGCCAAAAAAAACCCTATGGAGCAGTTCTACTCTGTAACACATGGGGTCTGCATGAGTCGGAATCAATGGCAAGAAGTTTGGGGTTTTTTTTTTGTTTTTGTTCTTCTTCTTGAGTACTGCATCCACACCTTCAGAATCCTGGGTGGGGATGGGTGACAATGGCTGAGACTAGCTTTCTAAATTGTAGGTGAGTTTTTGCCCTGGGTACGGGAAGGTAGTATTTAATGTCAAAAGGAATGCTTCATGTGATTTTGCGCGCACGCGCGCGTGTGTGTGTATGGTTTTAAGTTAGTTAAACTCAATTTTATTTTAAATTTTAATCTTATAATAGATGTAACACATTTTCTCTGTGTATCTTTAAAGAAACACATTTTTTAAATTCTAATACCTGATTTATTATTGCCTCATAGCTGGCACAGTGATGTTTGAGTATGGAATGCGTCTTGGCAGAGAGGTCCGAACTCTCCGCGGACTTGAGAAGCAAGGCAATTGTTATCTGGCTGCTATTAATTGTTTACGACTCATTCGTCCAGAATACGCATGGATTGTGCAGCCAGCAGCTGGTGCAGTGGTATGAAAACTTTCCATCCTGGAATTTGGGGATCATTTAATATATTTGAATTGTTTTTTTTGAAACTATTACCTCATTTTCCTTCACTTCATTTAAAATGTCTCCTGGGATATTTGTGAACTTAACCTATGTTGTGACAGTTATTACATCATTACCCCACTGGTTTCCAAATTCAGAATTATTATAGGAATAAATGTTGCAGAGTGGTTTTGGAGCTAGACCTGATTGCCTTTGGACAAGTTACTTAATCTTTCATAGTCCAACTATCCTCTTACATAAAACAGGGATGATATTAATAATATCTACCTCATGGGATTGTTTTGAGGATTAAATGAGATAATTATGTAAATTAGATGGGAAATATCAGTGCCTGGCACAGAAAAACCAAAAATAAATAAGCCAGTTGCTCATCGAGTCAATTCCAATTCATGGCAACCTCATAGGTATCAGAGTAGATGTGTGCTCCATAGGGTTTTCAATGGCTGATTTTTCAGAAGAAGATCAACAGGCCTTTCTTCCGAGGCGCCCCTGGGTGGACTTGAACCTGCAGCCTTTCAGTTAGCAGCCAGACACTTAAGCATTTTCAACACCCAGGGACCAGCACACAGAAAGTGTTCAAGAAATGATAGGTACTTTTATTTTAATCAAGTTTGTTAATTTAATCTGTAATTATTGTTTTAAAGGACACGTACTTTGTGATTTTTTCCTGTAATTCTGATGGGGTCATTATGCCCACCTACATTATATTGTATAGTTCTTGCATTTACTAAACCATTGCCCAGGGTCATGGGTGGAGAGTATAACTCTGGAACTAAGAAAAGTTAAGTAGTACATGGAGATCAAATCCCCGCCCTTAGATTCCATAACTTTTTATAGCTAAGAGCCAATCTGTCAAATGCTCCCATTTCTTTGTCTGATAGTTATAGTACCTTTGTAAGAAGAGCTGTACTCCTTGAAATAAAAATAATCTATATTGAGGGAATTTAAGCGTGCAAACAGTTAAGGATATCAGTGTAAAATTCAAATTTTCACAATTAAATTACTTGTTTTGTCTTGTCAGTATGATCGCCCTGGCGCATCCCCAAAGAGGAATCATGATGGAGAATGCACAACTGCCCCAAGTGAGTCGGGGCGTTAAACTGAGTCATTGTACCCTGTAGTATATTGTTTTTAAGATAGTGTAAAGTTCCTTGTTTTTACTTCAGTGTCAACATTTTAAACTGTTAACAGTGGTCTGGTAGAGCCCTTTGAAAATTTTGTGGGGCAGTATGAAAAATGAAAAG
Organism: Trichechus manatus latirostris; assembly: GCF_000243295.1. Lineage (NCBI taxonomy): Eukaryota > Metazoa > Chordata > Mammalia > Sirenia > Trichechidae > Trichechus > Trichechus manatus. The sequence continues at coordinate 3,774,058 of NW_004444127.1, read as the reverse complement.
GCTCTAAAAAGAGTGTGTTTTTGTTGGTTGTTGTATTTAAATCAGTTTAGTGCCAAACTTCTTATCTGGTTCCTTTGATATTATCAGGGAAGCATGACATCCTTCCATAAAGAGTCTGTGCTCTAGAGCTGGACATACCTCGGTTCTAATTCTGCCTCTTTCAACTTGGGCAAGTTCCTTTCTCACTGATAGAGATAACAGTATTTCACAGTTGTAAGAGTTAAATAAAATTTCATGTAAAGCACCTTGTAAGCATCTCCTCAGCTACAGCTGTTGTTATTAAAATACTTTGCATGTGACTCAACTGTCTGCAGTCTAGGAACTGTATGTGTGAAGTAGTGATGTTGCTTCACTTTTTACATTAGCTTTTAGGGAGCCCCTTGTTTTCTCTTCTTCATGCCCAGTGGAAGTGGGAAAGTTGAGTTAGTCTAATAGTCACATCCTTTGTACTTTGGGAATTGCAAATATTTTTCTTTGGTTCTAGCAAATCGACAGATTGAAATCCTAGAACTGGAAGATCTGGAGAAGGAATGTTCCTTGGCTCGCATTCGCCTCACTTTGGCTCAGCAGGACTCATCAGCAATTGCGGTAGCAGGTGAGAATTCAGCTGTTAGAACTTCTTACCTATCAGTACCAGAAACACACTCTAGGGCCAGGCTGTGGACATACTATGCAGGATGGGAACAACATATGTCATTGTTACTCTGAGATATTCATCAACAGAGCTAAGTCTTTGGATATACAGTCGGCCCTCCATATCTGTGGGTTCCACATGCGTGGAGTCAACCAACCGCGCAGATCAAAAATATTCAGAAAAAAGAAAAAGTTCTAAAAAGAAAACTTAAATTTGCCTTGCCCCGAGCACTGCGCTGAATCCACGTGAATGAAATTATATGTAGGCATACCCTACTACAGCCTATATGTAGGCATACCTTACTGTAGCCTCCCACCATTTCACAGATCCTCAGTCTCTCTCCAGCACTCATTGTCTGAGCATTGTTCCCTAAACAATACAGTATAGCAACTATTTACATAGCATTTACATTGTGTTAGGTGTTATAAGTAATCTAGAGATGACTTAAAGTATACAATTTGTGCAATTTGCGTGTAGGTTATATGGACATACTACCCTATTTTATATAAGGGACTTGAGCATCCTTGGATTTTGGTATCTGTGGTGGGTAGGGGAACGGGGGAAGGGCAGCAGGGGAGGGGGAGTGTCCTGGAACCAATCCCCTGTGGATACCGAGGGTTGACTACATTTGCATATTTTCCATTGGTGGCACTAAATCTTTTCTGTCTGCACAGGAAGTTCATCAGCAGAGGAGATGGTCACCCTCTTGGTTCAGGCTGGCCTCTTTGACACTGCCATATCACTCTGTCAGACTTTCAAGCTTCCCTTAACACCAGTCTTTGAGGGACTTGCTTTCAGGTATATATAAAATTACCTTTTTATTGTCTTAATTTTCTAACACGAAGATAAAATACTGTTGCTTAGTGTGAAGCAGTAGTCACAAGCCAGTAACCTATAAGCTATTTGAGGTTTAAAGAAGTGTTTTGTTTAGTTCACACAGTGACTTTAAATTATTTTTCAATTAAGTGATTATGATTAAAATGAAGGTGATTTCACATTTTTTAAGAATCTAGATTTATAGCTTCTCTTGAGAAATCATACGATCTAGTGCCCATAGGTCCACATTCCCACATGACAGATAACCTGGGTTAGATAGTGGTGTCCATTTTAGACAAGGCATATCCTCTCTTCAGTCCTTCAGGAAATCTCTCAGCCCTGTAAGCGTTATTAAAAAGTGTTTCTTATTTAAGTTACTTAGCTTTTAGTCAAGTATTTTAATCTGTGAATTGGAAATATTTTAAAGCTTTCAGAATTTTTCATCAATAATTTTCTCTCAGAAATAAATTATCTCCTAACACTTATTGATAACTCATTGGCTTATCCAGTTATGTGGCTGTGAGGAGATGGACGAGCCGATACCCCGGTAGTGAATTCAGCAGACTAGAGTTGAAGTTGTCGTCTTATCTCTCTACTTTAGTAACAGAATAATATGGTGCTTTTCAACCATTAGTGTGCTGTGTGTGGAACCATTTTCTTTGCAGATGCATCAAATTGCAGTTTGGAGGAGAGGCAGCACAAGCGGAAGCCTGGGCCTGGCTCGCAGCCAATCAGCTCTCATCAGTCATCACGACTAAGGAATCTAGGTACAGCCTTGGTGTGCATCCAGCCCCAGTTGGGCTTTCCCATCTCAAAGCTTTAGCCCTTTTTCGTTGATTAAATTGTCATACACAGATCATTTCACTTTTTTTTCTTCTTCGCTAATCTTTTATTGGAGCTGGGAGGTTTTATAATTAGTGAGACACCGTGTAATTTATGATGCAAACCAAGACAACTTTGACTATGAAATGTCTCCCAATCTCCTTTTCCATCTCCCCCTCCTCAAAGACTTTACTGTATTTTATCATCAAGAAATGGTATTCTTACAGGCAAAAGTCTGTATTTTACTCGATTTCAGGGCATGCTGTTCCTATCCCCCTTGTTACTTCCATTGAGCTGACACTGCATGGTTGTTATCTCAGTGTCCTCTGAAAGCTGGTCTCTGGCTACTGCCTAGCAGTCTCTCACCCACCAACCTCCATTCTCTATCGTATCTTCTTCAGGCTTCGTCTCTCCAGATACATCCCTAAGGCACTCAGTCTGTGTCTACCTATATGTACTTCAGTATCTTCAGAATCCTTCTCTAACAACTCTTATTGCCAGTAAACTACCCTTTCTTGAATTGTATTTGCCTTTTGTAGAATATAGCTGAGTGACTTAGAGTTGTAGGATTTTAGACTTTGGAAATCTTCTAACATTAGTTTTCAACCACCAATTTAGCACATCAGAATCACTTATTAAAACACAGATTATGGGAATCATTCTTGTCTTCTAAATCAACATACTACATGATTCTAATGTTCAACCAGAGTTGGGAACCAGTGATCTGAACCAGTTCCCTTGTTTTAGAAATCCAGAAACAAAAAAGTCAAGTGAGTTGTATAGCCAAATAAATACGTAGTTGGTGATAGAGAAATACGAGAAATTCAAGTCATCTAGTTTCTAGCAGTACAGGTAGTCCCCGACTTAGGACTGGGTTCCGTTCCAGTGGTTCTGTTTAGTTTTCATTATTATTGCCTTTTATTATCAGTATCTTTATAAATCCGATCTTTATTTGTCTTTGGGGGTTGGAAATATTACATATAAACTTAAAATACAATGACACCAGCAAATTACACACTGCAACACTGTATATAGTACATATTGCTAATGATAAGATTTACCAGAAAAACCTGGACCAGGTTTGTCATAACTCGAATACATTGTAAGTCGGAGACTACTTGTGTTTCCCTAAGTCAGAGTGATCCTGATAATGTTAGTTATGATTTAGTTATATTATTAACCCAATTGTGAGCTTCTAAAATTTTTTCTTTGTAAATTCATGCTTTGAATGGTACTATTATCTATGAAGAATCTGAAACTCATTAGTCCTTTTTGTTTTTATCCAGTGCCACGGATGAAGCATGGAGACTGTTATCAACTTACTTAGAAAGATACAAAGTCCAGAATAACTTGTATCACCACTGTGTAATCAACAAACTCTTGTCTCATGGAGTGCCTCTGCCTAATTGGCTTATAAACAGTTACAAGGTATGTGGTACCTTGACTTAAAGAATGTAAAGCTAGTCTTTATCATTCTGAATAATTTCATGCTATGATTAAAAAGAAAAAACAGGGTAATAATTTATGGGAACATACTGATTTATATACTTTGGGCGGCTTCTCAAGCTTAACTAAAAACATAAGGAACAATTTAATTTTAATGCCATATCTAGTATTGAATGTTTGGATTTAAAGTTCCACAGGTTAGTAATTAAGTCAATACCTGCTTGTGTGCTCACTGGACAAATTTATATTTAAAACAATGAGTATAGCTATGATACATGTATGTATGAATGAATGAATAGTACTCAAAAATTCACAAAAGCAGGTGGAGTAGTTCAAATCCTACAACAGTGTTTAAGTCAATTTTTGTGAAAATAGGGTTCTTGGACCACCTGCATCAAAATTATTGGATTGGTGGGATTGTTCAAAATATTGATTCCTGGGCCCCACCCTAGACTTACAGGATCAAATTACCTGGGAGATATAGACCAGGAATCTACATTTTAATAAGCTCCCTAACTTAATTTTGACACACGCTTAAGTTTCAGGGCTGCTGTATCTGAACCACATTAGAGAGCTTTATGAAAATACAGATGTCTAAGCCCTACCTACCTATGACCTACTGAACTCAAATTTGGGGGAGAGGTGTGTTAAAAAGCTTCGCAGGTGATTCTGTTGCACACGATTATTAAGAACTCTTAGAAGGACATCATGTTTGATAACATAGAGGGCGAGTGAAAAAGACCCTCAAAGAGATGGATTGACACAGTGGTTGCAACAGTGGGCTCAAACATCCCTACTATTGGGAGGATGGCATGGGACGGAGCAGTGTTTCATTCTGTTATACATAGGGTCACTATAAGTCAGAACCAACTCGATGGCACCTAACAAAGAGATTTTAGGGAAAAAAGCATATGGTGCTACAGTGGTAAGCAAGGGTAGAATAAGGAGAGAGCATCTGGAGCTCAAAGTCAGGAAAGTTGATTTTTTTTTTTTTAAGTTAGAAAGTAGAGAAGATGATAAAGGTAAGATTGTGATCAAATCAGAATATGGAAAGCATAATTAGCATAACAACATACTTAATAGAGCCCTTCTGTACTGAGACTTTATTCACTTTTCTCTCACCCTGAGTTAAATACAAAGTTAGACATTTAAAGTTGACGGTTCTTCAAACTTCTTTTGCATTTGTCATTCATATATTTCTGAGAATTAATGTGAATACATTGTGTCTTTAGTACTCAGCATTGCTGGGGAGGTTTGTTGGCTTTTACATATGGAAACTGAAGTAGAGAGAAGTTAAAAATTTGTCTTACAAAACAGAGGAAGAAGGCCAGTAATAGACAGGGCCTCAGAAGGTGCCCAGGGCTCTTGGAATCCAACCCTTATCCCAAGGTATAGATGAGCAAACTAAGGCGCTCACTTGTTTATAGTGAGAAATGTAGATGCCAAGGGCTCAGACAGTCAGTATCCTTTGATCAGTGCTCAGGTAAGATGTAAATAGGTAATGTTCTTAATCACGTAATAAAAGGCAAAAGCCATTTATTGCCCTTAGCATGCTGCCATGACTTTTTTACAGAAGGTTGATGCCGCTGAGTTGCTCCGTCTATACTTGAACTATGACCTTTTAGAAGAAGCTGTGGATTTGGTTTCAGAGTATGTGGATGCTGTATTGGGAAAAGGACATCAGTACTTTGGAATTGAGGTAGGCAATATAGACATTTCTTTTGAATTCTGTATTCTCACATTAAGTAAGGTGAGGATCTGAAAGTAAATTGGAACTATAAATTAGTGGATTTAACCTGTACTCTTTGTAATTACACAACTAGTTGTCCCCAAGTATAGGATGGGAGTGCATTTCCCTTTTCTCCACCAAATGAAGTTGCCTTTAGTTAGTATTTGGACGACAATGGTAAACAAGAACAAAATGGTATGTATTGAACATTTTCTGTATGCCAGGGGCTGTGCTAAGTCTCTGCAGGCGTTTTCTCATTTAACCTTTATAGCAGCCTATGAGATAATGGTTTTTTAATCCCTTTTTTTTTTTTTAATTATACTTTAGGTGAAGGTTTACAGAACAAATATTTTCTCATTAAACAGTCAGTACACATATCATTTTATGACATTGGTTAACAGCCCCACGACATGTCATTAATCCTTTTTTTAACTCATGAGACCCAGAGGTTAAGTTGCCTGAGCTCACACAGATAAGTAGAAGACCCAGGATTAAAATCTAGATCTAGCTAACCACAAACCTTACCTCTTAACTTCTCAGATAAGTATTCAGAACTTAGAGTTAAGCTTTTCTTTTCCAAATAATTTGAACCTAAATTTCAGACTAAGGGTAGTATCATTCTTCAACAATTTAGAGGACAGTGATGTTAAATCTGTTTTTCATTAATAGACCTCAGTGCTCCTTTAAGATAAGAAGATGGCTTAATTTAGAAATAGGTTTGATTTTAACTGAGAAAAGGACAAACATTTAAAAGAGAACGAAAGGAGGGAGGGAGTCCAATTGTGCATGTGCACATATGTGCAATTTCTTATTATGAAAAAAGAATAAGAAAGTAAAGCATTTTATGTTATAGAGACCTAGAAAACAACTACCTAGGAGAAATGGTTCACTTTTTAGATTTTTTTCAAATAATAGACATTTTTTCTTTTAGTTTCCACTGTCCGCAACAGCCCCAATGGTTTGGCTTCCATACTCTTCTATCGATCAGCTTCTCCAAGCTCTGGGAGAGAACAGTGCCAATAGTCACAACATCGCAGTAAGTAAACCCTTCATGGGGAGTGTTCTAGAAGTCCTTGCACTAGCAGTTACACTTTACAGCTTGCTCTTCAATTCTCAAGGACTAAGGGGAAGGCAAAAGCCATTTATTGCTCTTGGCATGCCGCCCCAGTCCCTTTATAAATAAAGCAAAGAATCTAAGCAACTTAGTCAATTTATTCAACAAAGCTAACGAGGAACTATGTGGGCATTAATTACACAGAGACAATGACATGCAGTCTGCCGTCCAGTCTTTAGTCTACAGTTTAGTAGGACAGACACTACAGGGTAAACAGGTACTTGAAATACAGTATGATAAATTATTCTTCTTCTAAATGTACTCAGCCAGTCACATTTTCCAGGACTCATATATTAGCTGCTTCTTGAAAAGGAAAAAAGGATAGTGTTTTCCTTTGTTCAGACAGACTCATTGTAGTGCTGGCTCATTTGTTTGTCAGTGAGGACTAGGTGGAGTGTCTCCTGATAGAGAATATGCTTCTAAACTAGTCAGTGATCCACAGTAGTTTTGCATGTTTGTCTTCCGAACTGTTAGGCAAGAGGAACAAAGGAAAACAGCCATGAAAATTAGTTCCTACTGATTGGGTCTATCAAGCAAGGTTAAGTGAAATGTTAACACATAATTAAAACTATCAGCCCTATATTCTACTTGGCAGCTAATGCCTAGTTAAATCAGAAGCAGCTTCCCTGGTTCTGGGAAAAGAGCTGGTAAGGCTTTTATTAAGAATACTGATGCAATCTGCATGTTTAGGAAATTCATTAGGAAAGCAGGATTGGAGTACTATTTATATCAGAAGTCCAGTTTTATATCTGTAGATCACAGAGCGGGCTCTACTTACCCATTGCCCTCGAGTTGATTCTGACTCATAGCGACCCTGTAGGACAGAGTAGAACTGCCTACCCCATAGGATTTCCAAGGCTGTAAATCTTTATGGAAGCAGACTGCCACATCTTTATCTTGTGGAGCAGCTGGTGGGTTGGAACCGTGGACTTTTTAGTTAATGGCAGAGCGCTTAACCACTGCACCACCAGGTTTCCTTCAGACTCTACTTAGTGGTGATTAAATGAAACAGTGTCTAACATCTTTATTAGGTGGAGTCTAGTTGGTGACCTCAAAGTGGTTAATAACATCAATCTTTTTTAGTCCTTGAGCTATTCTGATTTCCTTCCTTTCTCTTACAGTTGTCTCAGAAAATACTTGACAAATTGGAAGACTACCAGCAAAAAGTTGATAAGGCAACACGAGATTTATTATATCGTCGGAACTTGTGGTCCTGATTGTTACCTAGCCTTTGTAACCGCTTGGTGCCTCTTAGGGCTTAAGACTTTACCCTGCAGGAACCCTGTACTCAAGGCCGGGTTTTCTAACTGTAAATGACATGTGCAACATTCAAGTCTGCATTCTGCCCAAGGTAGGAGGGCAGCCATGAGTCATAGGGCCCTGTGCTTGCTGGTGGTGCTAACACACAATTTCTGGTTTTCAACGTTGGTATCAAACAGCTGCTTTTGTACATGATTCACAAGCTTTTTTACAGTTTATATTTTTTTTAAACTACTGAAGACATTCTTTATCTGCAAATTAAAACCCACCTTCACTTTCCAAAATATCTGATGGTTGTTGGTTTATTGTAGCTTACCACCAAAAGCAGTCACTGCAGATCTTTTCATTCTTCCCTATCACTTTTTGTATTTCAGTGGAATTATTTTGGTCCAGAACTGACATGTATTTTCTGTATTGCAAACAGAGGCTAATGATTTTGCGTACTCTTTTCATTATTTATTGTGGAGTTTTTGTATGACCTTCAATAAAGTATTAAATAATTTGGCTAGATTAAGCCTAAAATGATGACCAGCTGTTTAAAGGAAGATGTCTTATTTTGAATCTGATTCTGAGGCTAAAGTTCAGTAAACTCAGCTAAGAAAAAAACTGGAAATCTATCATCTGTAAAAGCAACAGATTTTTAGTGTAAATCCGGTTAATTTCTATGATTTATGATATCAAGCTGGACTTGATCAGTTAGTTTGACAATGTATTGGACCAAAATAAAAACTTTCCTGGTCAGATTCAGAAGCATTCATGCCCACAAATTTTGGGCAAAGTGGAAAATAATAAAATCTTCTTGGATTTTATTCTGTATATAAAAATTTATCTTTTAAGAAAATGATCTGTATACTAATTGATTGTACGTCCTTTGATCTTTCTTGAGTTTTTCATAAGCCTTTAATTGTGATGATGCCATTAATACCATATTTATATTATATATTTAAAATAACAATTGAGTTCCCCCTGGTACTCTTGTTGGTAGATACTGAGATGTATAGTTCTTTTTCATTTTAGTTCTACCACAATTAATAAAAGGAGTTTTGTGCAGTTAGGGACTGGGAGAGCCCTTGCCCTCCCAGCTCTCTAGAACCGTAGCTTTCACCTACAGTACAAAATGCATTTTACATCATGACCTACATACACGTATATAACCAAAAGAAAAGTTTCACAAAATATGTATCCTTATTGTATATCCTAATGTTTTTGTAAGTGACCAATGGTCATAACCCACAGCCTGAAAAGCATCAAACCCTGTTGTAGCCATCTCTAGAGGGCAAGAACTAACAAGAGACTGGCCCTGTTCCAGAAATTTACCCATTTGCATTGCTGATCAAAGCAGTGGTTTCCATGGTGGCAGCTCACAAGACACCAGCTTTTTCTGTCCTTGCTATCTTGGTTCAGGGTCAGGCACACATGCTGGAGGCAACCCAGCTCTCTTGTCCAATTTCTTCTACTTCCCTCACTTTGATTCCCAGTCAGAGCAAAAGGTACTCACCTTCTTGCACTCATCTTAACTGACTGCTTTGGGTCTGCATTTTGTTTGCTGAACTATGTGATATTTTAGTAATCCATAATAGTATCATTATTCTTTGTTTTTTCCAATTCTGGAAATCTTCAGATCACAAAATGCTATTTTAAAAAGGGCTTTCTCCTTTTTAGATAGATAGATACCTGCCATTGAGTCACTTCTAACTCTTGGCAACCTTACATACAACAGAAGAAAATGCTGCCCAGTCCTGCATCATCCTCTTATTTGCCTGCATGTTCAAGTCCATCATTGCGCTACTATGCCAATCCATCTTATCAAGGGTCTCCCTTGCCCTCGGCGGCCCTCTACTTCACCAAACACGATCTCCTCCAGCTATTGATCCCTCCTGATAGGTCTAAAGCAAGCAAGTCAGACAGTGTTCTGTTGTGATCCATAAGGTTTTCACTGGCTAATTTTCAGAAGTATATCACCAGGTCTATCTCCCAAGTCCGTCTTAGTTTGGAAGCTCTGCTGAAACCTGCCCACCCTGGGTAACCCTACTGGTCTTTGAAATACCTTTGGCATAGCTTCCAGCATCACAGCAAGCCACCACAGTACAACAAAGTGACAGATGGGTGGTAGTTTTAGTATTACTATAAAATAAAAGTGTGACTCTTAGAGGAAAACTTAATTTCATAGTTCTTAAATAATATAGTAAAATGTAACTGATAAGTTAAGCCTGTGATAATAAAAGTAGGTATCATTTCCTTTAATATGTTTATGACACTAAGTATTACTATATTGACCGTTCTTACCAAGTCTATCACTGATTTTTGTGATCTTCCAAGAAAACTAATTTGTTCTAGAGTCATCTTGGTGTGGTGTTTTGTCACCTCTGCCATCGCTACTCAGTGAACCACACTGCTGCAGAGCCCTAGGGGTCAACTCTCACCAGTTCACTACTGGCCCTCCTCTCCCCATTCTAATTCCCTCCAGATGTCAGCATAAGCCATTCTATTACTTCCTAAAGTCCAGGCTGTGTTGTTTCCTAAAACTTCACTGAATGCTGAGGGGTAAAGAAAAACTTCAAAAGTGGCTACAAATATTGACGCTTGTAGAGACCATGTACTGTGTTCGTACCCAGGAATTCTGCTATTGGCCACCTCCCTTCTTAGTTCCCAGCCTGTTGTCATGTTGCAGATACCAACATTTTTCTTGCTAAAGGGAATGTAAATATAAATGGGATTTATAAGTAATAGTCAACAAGTGGAAAAGTCTACCAGTGAACACACAAAGAGCCTTGGTGGTGTAATGGTTAAGCACTTGGCTGCTAACGGAAAGGTTGGTGGTTCGAACTCACCCAGTGGCTCCACAGGAGAAAGACTTGGCAATTTGCTCCCATGAAGATTCCAGCCTAGAAAACCCTATGGGGAGTCACTATGGTTAAAATCAACTCCATGGCACATAACAACCAGTGAACACATTCTAGATAATAGAATTAAGCTAATTTTCCTCAACCTGATACTGTTTTTCCTCCTAAAATATCACGTATCATAGAAAGTTCCAAAATTTCTTAATAAAACATCTTCAGTTTTTCCAGTTACATCTGTGGCTAAAAACAGATAAACCTGTATATCTGTGTTATCATCTCAGATTGGGAGAGACCTAATATAAGTAACTCATTATTTATCATTAACCCTCCGCCACAAGAACATACCTCTCTGCATTTGCAAAGAACTCTGTCAATCAAAAGGCCAATTATTGTTCAAGGTGACCTATGCCAGTCTCTATGGACTAAAAGTAGATATTTCTTTTTCCAGTAAATGAGACCTTATGTTTTAAATGAATTTCCGTAAAACACACAAGGTCAGATAAGTAATAAAATTTAGATAAATCACCACCAAAAAAAACTTCATCCCACCCCAGCTCGGTTGAGCAATATGCTAGTGAAGCAGGGACTTCTGTGGACAGTTCCCTCTGCAGATGACTTGTTGAAGTTTCAAAAGTCAGAGCTTTAAAATTTGTATCAAGAAGGTCAGCTTTTTGAATTCACATCAAAGACCAAGTAAAGACAGTGCCCACCACATATGACTGTGACTAAATAATTTGAAAATACATGCTTATTCAAAGGATCGTTCTTGCCAGGTTTCACTTGTCAAATGTCAACCCTGATAATTTGGTCTTAATGAAACAACATCATTAACCTCTCTTAAAAAACTCTCGTTAATTGCAGAGGTGCTTAGGCCCCCAAAACCAAAGATGAGGCCAGATTTTTCTCCCCATCTTCATAAAGGGAGTGACTTTGATCAGGTTTCCCCACACTGAGTTTAGACATGTTGGTATTGTTAGGTGCCGTCGAGTAAATTTTTGACTCATAGGGACCCCATGTGACAGAGTAGAATTGCACCATAGAGTTTTCTAGGTTGTAATCTTTACGGGAACAGATCACCAGGTCTTTTCTCCCGAGGGGCCACTGGGTGGGTTAGCAGCCAAGTGCTTAGCTGAGTTTAGACACAGGTAAACTTTTTTCTGTGAAGAGCCAGATAGTAAATATTTTAGGCTTTGCGGGGCTACATATGGTCTCTCACATATTCTTTGTTGGGTTTTTTAATTTTTTACTACCCTTTAAAAGAAGCCCTGGTGGTGCAGTGGTTAAGAGCCACAGCGAGCTACAGTTGTGTCTTAGGCTGGGTTCTCTAGAGAAGCAAAACCAGTAAAGTGTATAAATATATATAGAGAGAGATTTATATCAAGGAAATAGCTCACACAATTGTAGAGGCTAAAACGTCCCAAGCCCACAGATCAGGGTAGAGGCCTCTCCCAGTTCACGTAGCCGCAGAAGCTGGTGAACCCAAGATCAGCAGGTTGGAGAGGGGCTCCTGCTCACAGGCTCTGAAGGTCAGTGAATTCCAAGATCAACAGACAAGACAATCAGGTTTCTCCTGATTCATGTAGCTACAGGGGCTGGCGAACCCAAGGTCAGCAGGTCGGGGAACCGGACTCTTGCTTGCAGGCTGAGAAGTTCGACGAATTCTGAGATTAACAGGTAAGCTGCTAGCTCAAGTCCCAGGAACCGGAGGTGAGACAAGAGGCAGCTGCTGAGTCTGGAACAAGCCAAAAACCTTGGCAAGGTGAGCAGGCAGAAGGTAACCGGCAGAAGGCAGAGAGATGAAACTGAGAGGGCGGTGAGCTGCCACAGGCCCCGCCTCTGCCAGTACCACTCAGCAGATTCCATCACGGGGGTGATCACAACTTTATACAGCTACTAAAACACGGAGAATAATGGTCTAGCCAAGTTGACATACAATCTTAACCATCGCAGTCTGCTAACCAAAAGGTCGGCAGTTCGAATCTATTAGCCACTCCTTGGAAACCCTCTGGCCAGTTCTACTCTGTCCTGTAAGGTTGCTGTAATCGGAATTGGCTTGACGGCAACAGGCTTAGACCCTTTAAAAATGTAAATACCATTCTTATTTTGGCCATAGTTTTCCCAACTGTGGTCCAAATCCCTAATACCTTTTCTGAGCCAACAACAGCCAAATATGTCCCCCCTAAAGCCAGAGGTTCTCAACTCTTGCTAAGTATTAGAATAGCCTAAAGAGCTTTATAAAAAATAGTGATATGAGCTCCATATTCCCTACGTCCAGTAATTTCCACATTCTGTTGGATAGTCTTTCTTTGGAATGGTGATGAATTTGGAACTTTTCTAGTCAGTTGGCCAGGTAGCTGTCTTCCAAATTTCTTGGCATAGATGAGTGAGCGCTTCCAGCATTGCATCCATTTGTTGAAGCATCTCAATTGGTATTCCATCAATTCCTGGAGGCTTGTTTTTCTCCAGTGGCTTCAGTGCAGCTTGGACTTCTTCCATCATTACTATCAGTTCTTGATCATATGCTACCTCCTGAAATGGTTGAACATCGACCAATTTTTTTTTTTTTTTGGTACAGTGACTGTGTATTCCTTCAAACTTCTTTTGATGCTTCCTCTATCATTCATTTTTTTGCACATGTTGTTGTTAGGTGCCAACTCATAGCAACCCTGTGTACAACAGAATGAAACACTGCCTGGTCCTTTGCCATCTTCACAACTGTTGCCGTGCTTGAGCCCATTGTTGCACCCACTGTGTCAGTCCATCTCGGTGAGGGTCTTCCTCTTTTTCACTGACCTTCTCCTTTACCAAGCATGACGTCCTTCTGCAGGGACCAATCACTCCTGATAACGTCCAAAGTATGTGAGACGCAGTCTCGCCATCCTTGCTTCTAACGAACAGTCTGGTGTATGTACTTCTTCCAAGACAGATATGATCATTCTTTTGGCAGTCCATGGTATATTCAATATTCTTCTCCAAATTCAAAGGCGTCGGTTCTTTGGTCTTCTTTATTCATCATCCAGCTTTTGCATGCATATGAGGCATCTGAAAACACTATGGCTTGGGTCAGGTGCACCTTTGCCCATAGTAAGACAACTTGAAGCACTTACTGATAGAAGATCAAAGACTACAGCCTTCAGTATGGATTGCACATCAACATAAAGAAAACAAAAATCTTCACAACTGGACCAAGAAGGAACATCATGATAAATGGTGAAGAAATTGAAGTCATCAAGCATTTCCTTCTTGGATCCACAGCCAATGCCCATGGAAGCAGCAGTCAAGAAATCAGATGATGTATTGCATTGAGCAAATCTGCTACAAAAGATGTCTTTAAAGTGCTAAAAAAGCAAAGATGTCACTTTTATGACTAAGGTGCTCCTGACCCAAACTATGGAATTTTCAGTCACCTCATATGCATACAAAAGCTGGACAATGAATAAGGAAGACCAAAGAAGAATTGATGCCTTTGAATTATGGCGTTGGCAAAGAATATTGAATATACCATGGACTACCAGAAGAATGAGCAAATCTGTCTTGGAAGAAGTACAGCCAAAAAATGCTCCTTAGAAGCGAGGATAGTAAGACTTTGTCTTCCTTACTTTGGACGTGTTATCAAGAGGGACCGTCCCTGGAGAAGAACATCGTGCTTGGTAAAGTAGAGGGTCAGCAAAAAAAAAGGAAGACCCTCAACGAGATGAGTTGACCCAGTGGCTGCAACAATGGGCTCAAACATAGCAACAATTATGAGGATGGCACAGAACCAGGCAGTTTCGTTCTGTTATACATGGGGTCAGTACGTGTTGGAGCCCTCAGCATCAAACAACAGCACCCCTACCCCCCAATCCAATTGATTCAGATTCTTACATTGCTTTCATTGATCTCCAGATGGTTCTGTGAACAACCAGGGATGAGAACCATTGTTATAAGCTAAACAGTCACCTAAAATGTAAGTTTCTCCCAAGAAAAACAGCCTTTCCCATTTCTATGCATTGCTGTTTAGCTCATAGGCTCAACTTGGTCCAGCCAGTTTCACAATAGGATTTGGAATTTTATTTAAACAAAAGAAACATTTTGTTTAAACGAAACAAAATATTATTAATAATTATTACTACATTGTTGTTAGGTGCTGTCAAGTCAGTTCGGACTCATAGCAACCCTAGGTACAACAGAATGAAACACTGCCCAGTCCTGCACCATCCTCACAGTCATTGTTATGCTTGAGGCCACTGTTGCAGCCACTGTGTCAATCCATCTTGTTGAGGGTCTTCCTCTTTTTCGCTGACCCTCTACCAAGGATAATGTCCTTCTCCAGGGACTGATCCCTCCTGATAATATGTCTAAAGTAAGTGAGACGAATTCTTGCCATCCTTGCTTCTGGGGAACATTCTGGCTGTATTTCTTCCGAGACAGATTTGTTTGTTCTTTTGACAGTCCATGGTATATTCAATATTCTTCTCCAACACCATAGTTCAAAGGTGTCAGTTCATCTTTGATCTTCCTTATTTATTGTCCAGCTTTCGCATTCTATGAGGCGACTGAAAACACCATGGCTTGGGTCAGGGGCCCCTTAGTCCTTAAAGTGACATCGTTGCTTTGTAACACTTTAAAGAAGTCTTTTGCAGCAGATTTGCCCAATGCAATGCATAGTTTGATTTCTTGATTGCTGCTTCCATGGGAATGCAATGTGTCTTTTGATTTCTTGACTGCTATTTCCATGGGTGTTGATTTGTGGATCCAAGTAAAACAAAATCCTTAACACCTTCAATCTTTTCTATGTTTATTATGATGTTGCTTATTGGTCCAAGTTGTGAGGATTTTTGTTTTCTTTATGTTGATGTGTAATCCATACTGAAGGCTGTGGTCTTTGGTCTTCACCAGTAAGTGTTTCAAGTCCTCTTCACTTTCAGCAAGCAAAGTTGTGTTATCTGCATGTCGCACGTTGTTAATGAGCCTTCCTCCAATCTTGATGCCCTGTTCTTCTTCAGAGTCCAGCTGCTCGCATTATTTGCTCAGCATACAGATTGAGTAAGTATGGTGAAAGGATACAAACCCAACGCACACCTTTCCTGACTTTAAACCATGCAGTATCCCCTCGTTCTGTTCGAACGAGTGCCTCTTGGTCTATGTACAGGTTCCTCATGAGCACAATTAAATGTTGTGGAATTCCCATTCTTTGCCATCTTATCCATAATTTGTTATGATCCACACAGTTGAATGTCTTTGCATAGTCAATAAAACACAGGTAAACATCTTTCTGGTATTCTCTGCTTTCAGCCAGAATCTGTCTGACGTCAACAATGATAGCCCTTATTCCATGGCTTGAATTTCTGGCAGTTCCCTGTCAATGTACTACTGCAGCCACTTTTGAATGATCTTCATAAAAACTTTACTTGTGTGTGATATTAATGAGATTGTTCAATAATTTCTGCATTCAGTTGGATCGCCTTCATTGGAATAGGCATAAATATGGATCTCTTCCAGTCAGTTGGCCAGGTAGCTGTCTTCAAAATTTCTTAGCATAGACAAGTGAGCACTTCAGCACTGCAGTCATTACTACATAATGAGTGTTTTTTTCTTCCAGGCTCAACAGAAAGAGCTTAAAGCTGCGATCTAATTTAAATTTCACAACAACCCTATGGATACTAAGACATTTCACAGAATAAGTTTTCTACCCACCCAATGTTGTCAATTCCGACTCATAAGACAGGGTAGAACTGCCCCATAGGGTTTCCAAGGCTGTCTGGAAGTAGACTGCTACATCTTTCTCCTGCGGAGTGGCTGGTGGTTGAAACTGCAACCCAGCACTTTAGCCACTGTGCCACCAAGGCTCAGAAACAAGTTTAGGGATTTAAAAAAAAAAAAAAAACTTGCCTTAGCCATTACAAATCTGAAGGGTGCTGGAGTGCAGTTTTGAATCCAGATCTGTTTGGCTTTAGAACTCATGCACAACTATCATAGTCTAATGCCTCTTCCAAAAAAATAAATCAGAAAACTGCTAACGCTTCAAAACAGCAAACCTCCCCGCTTCTAGTATCCACTGAGGACACCCTAATCCGGATACATTTTCCATAGATAGTCTTGATACTTATTTCAAGTTTGTAAAATATTAACACATACTATATTCATTCAAAAACATTTACTGAGTGTTTCCTATGTTCCGGAAAGTGTTGTAGGCATTGCACATACAGGGAACAGAACAAGTCACTTGTCTCAAAAGGGCTTTGTATTTAACAACCAATTTGAGTGTGCCTTTGTAAAATGGGATAATGGTATCTACCTTACTAATAAAATGCAATTCTACATGTAAAGCCCTTAGACAGTGCCTGACATTTAGCAAGTACTCAAAAAATGTTGGATATAATTAATGTGCACCCAGGACTAAGGTAGCTATTGGGGATGTGAAGATAAATACCACTGGATTTCTTAAACTCAATTTAGAGGGGGAGACAGGTACCAACAGTAGAACGTGAAGTGCTGGGGAGGGGCCAGGCAATGAGAAAAGGTTCAGAAAGGTACATGTCTGCACTGGGACTTAAGGAAATCAAAGAATTTCACCATGTGGTGCAATAGTTACTGTAGCTAGTGCGAAGGACTCAAGATGAGAAACGTGATGCTCTAAATCGCTAGAGCAGAGGTACCTGGAAAAGGAAAACAAAGATCAATCTAGAAAAATAGGTCGAGGACTCCAGAGGGACCAGATTCTGAAAGTTCTTCCATCACATCCCAATTCATCATATTTGTGTTCAAAGAATTTACAAAAGTGTAAAACACCCAACATCCTATTTAATAGTCAACGATATACCCAAAGTAAGCCAGAATAATCAGGGCGAAATGCGGTGAAGAGCTGGGAAAGCAGCACAGCTTTCTAGTACACAAATCATAGAAAACCAAACGACCGAGAACATGCACAAAATGGAGGACAGGGGGCAAAAAAAAGACTCCGCAAAAACGCATGGGTAGAACCTGACGTAAGTAGGGAAGTCATGTTAAACTCAGTCTTTTCTTCACTATTGGCTCGACTCTCACCCTTTTTCCTTTTTCACTGGCTATTGGCGCCTTCTCTGGGTCGAAACAGCCAGTCACCTAGCGCTGTGAGTAAAGCCCGCCCTTCCTCCTATGGGAGAGGAGTCAGAAGAGCGTAAAGGGCCCAAGGCGCTTGCGCGGGCGCGCCCTCCGCCGGTTAAAAGCGGATCTTCGTGGGAGGCGGTGTTGCGGTGTATGAATATTGATTACGCATCGTATCGCTGAGCGCCCGCCCACCTCGGCGGGCAGACTCTGGTTGTTCGCGCTGCGGTCCGCGATGGGGAAAAAGTCCCGGGCGGTACCCGGCCGCAGGCCCATTCTGCAGCTCTCCCCGCCTGGTCCCCGGAGCAGCACCCCCGGTCGGGACCCGGAACCAGAGCCCGACACCGAGACGGACTCGACGGCGGCGGCCGCCAGTCAGCCAGTCCCAATGGCGGTGGTGCCGGCCACGACGACTGCGTTGACGGCTGTCGCGGCTTCAGAAGACTCGCCTTCAGAAGGTAAGCGTGCGCGCGAGGGCCTCGCCTGGGGTCGGGCCGTCCGAAACTCGAGCCCGGGGCTTGAGGCCTAGGCCTCACGAGGCACCTGGCCGGACACTGGGAGAAAGAGAAACCCGGGCGGGCGGAGTCCGCATCCAGGCCTGCGTGGGGCTGCAGGCAGGGCGGGGGAAGGGGCCGGCGGGCCGTGCGGGCTCCGTCCGGACCGACCCTGAGGGCCATCTCTGGTGCAGGGGTTACCCGGGAACGTTTGAATCCGACGATGGCCCCGGCGCCCTGAGTCTTAATCGTCCAGTGTCAGTTTGGAATAATTTTCAGGGTCGGTGAGTGTGTGAGTTGCCGCGTCCGAGACGTGGTGACTGCAGACCCTGTGGCCCTTTCTATACGTCATCTGCTTTTCCCTCCGTGTTTGTTGAAACTGAAAGAGACTTTTTAGAAGTGAGCAAACCCCGTTTATTATGCCCGCCAAAGTGTAACTGCCCCAAGTTGGCAGGCATGCCACAGATTGCTGAAGAAGCGGAACTTGGGGGTACCCGTGTACTTGTGTGCCTCGCCTTGGACTGGTACTTAGATTGTGATCGGACAACGTTACCACAGGGGCTGGACGCGGAACTAGTCGCTATAATTTGAGGTGTTAAAAAATAACGAAGGAATTTTTTTCAGGAGGGTAAATACTTTTGCAGTGCTTGTTGTAAAGGTCATGTGGTAGCCTGGAGAAGAGAAATTACTGTTTGTGTGGGTGTGAGGGTTTTTTTTTTTATTTTGAAGTATTTCAGAAGTAAAAACATAATAATAAATACATATCCACAACACAGATTGCACAGATGTTAGTGTTTTGCCATTTTGACTTCATTTTTTTTTTTTTTTAAGAAATAAAGCTTTACCAAGAGAGCCTCCCACTACCCCAAATTCCATTTCCTTCCCTTCCTCCCTCCCTCCCTCTCAGGAATATCCCGAAGTTGGTGAGTGTGCTTGCTTTGTGTGTTTTTATATTTTTACACTATATAGGCTGTTAGTTTGTTGTTGTCTTTACATAAATAGTATCAAACCATGCACATTCTTTTGTGATATTTTGTGATTTATGTGTTAATACACAAGTTCTGTGTTGAATTTAACTGTTGTATAGTGTCCCATGGTATGATTGTACCACTGTTTTTGCTTTCCACTATTGATGGATATTTAGGTTTCAGACTTCTTTCCTGTTTGGGGCAGTGATGCAGTTAACACTGTCTGCCTGTACATTTGTTTGAGAGTTTATGTAGGGCATATATCCTGAAGTGGAATTATAGAGCTATGTTGATTTTCAAATGAAATCACCTTAAAATATTTTAAAGAGCTGTTAAAAATTTAATCTTTAAGTACAATATTTAGATTCTTCTCGTAATGTTAAAGTCACAAGGCAAAGGGAAGATTCTAGCTGTGGTTATTTATCATCCCCAATTATTCAGGTCATTGATGGATTATCCACACTGTTTTTAAATTGATGAAATCTAGGCTTTGAAAGGTCAAATCAGAGATCGTTGTGCCACTTCTAGTGTTTTCTCTTGTCCATAGTCTGACTGCAGTTCAGTTTTCTTTGCTCATTTTTAGATCCAGATGAACAGGAAGTGGTGGTGGAGGTTACCAGAGTTGTTCAGCATCCTCCAAAACCAGTCATGACTACCAGACCCACAGCTGTTAAAGCAACAGGTATAGTTTTTTGGTTTGTGGTTTCTTTGTGTTTTGGTTTTTTTCCCCTACATCTTTTCTAGAATATCTTTCTTTAGAATCAAATTGATTTTATATATAGTTTTGTTGAAAGCTTTGGTATTGCTAACGTATTTCTCCCATAAAATGAAAATTCAAAGTCTTTATGAGGATTTGGTATATACACTTAAACCAGTGCAAAATTTGTTGTTGCTTTTTCTCTGTACCCAAAGTACTTTGTACTACTTTTCTTCTGATGCTGTTTTGTAATTCGTTTTCTGGCCCTCCCACTAGCTTGGTATTCCTTAAGGTCACTGATCATGCCTGTTACCTGTCCTTATATTCCTTTTTTAACATACTGCTTTGATTGGTACCTAGCAAATGTTTGGGAACCTGAAAATTGTTTTTATAAAATACTTTTAAAGCATCAAGAGGTATTTGCGACAGTGGTTTTTTAGGCAAACCTGGATTCAGATCATTGCCCTAACATTCACTCTTAGGACCTGCAGGCAGTTAGTAATCACACTGAACCTCATTCACCTGTAATAGCCCTGAGTTATTTTGAGGATTAAATTGACAATGTGTATAAAGTTTTCTGCAGCCCTGGTGGCATAGTGGTTAAGGGCTATGGCAGCTAACCAAAAGATCGGCCGTTCGAATCCACCAGCTGCTCCTTGGAAACCCTATGGGGCAGTTCTACGCTGTCCTGTACTGTCTACTGTGAGTCGGAATTGACTTCAGTGGCAACAAGTTTGGTTTTTTGGTTTATAATGTTTTCTGACACGTAGTGCCAAAAAACAGTTAGTTGTCTTTACTCTTTATAAATCATGAAAGATTAAAATATGCTTTTGATATTAAATGTTCTGTAATTGTAATTTTATTATTTTCTGTTTGAAATGCTTTTTATACTCTTTGATACCTAAAATAATAAATTCTTCCCTCCCATCCCCCAACAT
The DNA here is from genome assembly GCF_000243295.1 of Trichechus manatus latirostris. Lineage (NCBI taxonomy): Eukaryota > Metazoa > Chordata > Mammalia > Sirenia > Trichechidae > Trichechus > Trichechus manatus. The sequence goes on along the minus strand of NW_004444127.1, from coordinate 3,753,232 downwards.
TTCAGAAAAACTACCACTTTGTATTTACCAACTATATGTATTATTTCATTTGAGGCTTTTAAGAATTGCGTGAGGTAGATCAAGACTTCGTTTTCCTAGGAAAAATTTCCTTGGTTGCCATGTCAGTCAGCTCTTTAGACCTTTATGTACATTGTGTACAGAAATGTTTTCATCCAGTTCAACTTCATTCTGTATCATAACAATGTAAAAGCTTTATTATTGCCTGTGAAGATCTACTTTGAACCTGGGGAAGTACCCCTGCTGGGGAAATTGTAGAGGGGCAGAAAGAAATGAAAAGTTATTTCAGCAGACAGGTGATAGGTATTTCTGGGACGATTCATTCATTCAGACAAGTTTCTTGAGTACCTTCTGTGTGCTAGGAGTATAGCAGTGAACTAAAGAGAGAAGCGTTTCTGTCCTTGTGGGACTTACATTCTAATGAAAATTCCGTGCAACTCACCTGGTTGGAAAGAATATAGAATTACCAAAGAATATAGAATTAAGGCTAGCAACTTTGATTTGTATCTATGATTGTCTCAAAACCAGAAGTGGTTTTAATATAAAAACATAAATTTCCCATCCCCGCCCCACAATACACACTAAACAAACTATCAGTGCTGAATGCTAAAGTGCAGTTTTTTTTTCCCCATGGAGAAATTTGTCCTTTTATAGTACTATTCATATTACCTCTTGTTAAGAAAATAAGGAAAATTGACCAGTATGCCCAAAAAACAGAGAAATAAAAATATCTGGAAAATGGAAACACTGTCAAAGATATTTCCACTTAAAAATCATTCTAATCCATTGAAGATAATATTTTGGAAATTGAATACTTAGTTTAAGAACTTATCTATGTACTAAAAAATAATGAAAGCAGATGTGACTAAATCATTGAATGTAAACTCTTGTATAATGGATGGAACAGCTCAGGCTTACTTTTAGATGAGCCCGTTAGTTCACTTATGGTATGTAGGATAGAAAACTAGATTTTACTTCCTGATAAATCATTTACCAAATATTTATCGAGACTATACAACTTACCAGGCACTGTAAATTTTAGTCTTATTAGTAGCTAAAAACTATAGCTAGAATTTAAGATTTCATATGCTGATTATAATAAAAGTGTATGTAGAGAGTGGAGATATATGCACACATAATTATAGCATTAGAGTAGCCACAGATGATCCAGAAGGAAATGGCATAGCAGCATTAAGGAAGAGTTTGAGGAAGACATTGATAATTGGTTCTACCTATTTTTTTTTTTAGTTCCATTTTAATTCCTGTTACTTTCTGTTTGAGGAATAATCTCTTTATTTCAAGTGCTACGCTTAGCTGTTTGAGATGGACACATTAATCACCAAATTCTAAAATGTTAACTATATTGTTAGCTGCTGTCGAGCCCCCGACTCGTGGCAACCCCACGTGTTACAGAGTAGATCTACTCCATAGGGTTTTCTTGGCTTCAGTCCTTATGGAAGCAGTTCACCAGGCCTTCCGCAAAGCTGCTCAGTGTGTTCGAACTGCCAACCTTTCAGTTACCAATAGATCGCAAACCACTTGCACCACCCAGGCTCTTAAAATGCAGAATGTATTATGTGTTATTTTGAAAGAGAGAATGAGATTAAATAATTAAATATTAGTTCTAAGAGCATGCTGTTGAAACTTAATATATCTCTGTGGTAGTACAGTGATTTTTAATTTTGAGGCTATGTTTTAGTGTGTAAAACACATTAATTGTAAACACCGGCTAAAGAACTTATTTTCTTTTTATACTTTCTAGAACATACTAACGTTGTTACTAATTGATCATCTTTTTGTTTTTAGGAGGTCTTTGCTTACTTGGTGCATATGCTGACAGTGATGATGATGAGAGTGATGCTTTGGAAAAACCAGCACAATCTAAAGAGGCAAATGGAAACCAGTCAACTGATATTGACAGTACATTGGCCAACTTCCTAGCGGTTAGCAGTGCTTTTGTTTGGATTTTTAGTTACTGAAACCACTTTGGGATCTGGATCTCAAGTGGTTAGCACACTTGTTAGTCTCACATTTTCTTTCCCTTTCTTTCTGTCTGTCCTCCTCCTACTCTTCTCATCTCTCTCCCTATCCCCTTTTTTAAGTGATCATCATTTCTCAGTTTTCTGGTTTTGGTGTAATTAATGCATGTGTTACTATTTTCATTCTAAATTTAGGAGATTGATGCCATAACAGCTCCTCAGCCTGCAGCTCCTGTAGCAGCTTCTGCTCCGCCTCCAACTCCACCTCGTCCAGAGCCCAAGGAATCCTCAACATCTGCCCTTTCTTCCACTGCTTCAAATGGAACAGACTCAACCCAAATGTCAGGGTGGCAGTATGACACTCAGTGTTCACTGGCAGGGGGTAAGCTTGGTTCCTTCGTTTTTAAGGTCATCTGAAATGCAATCCTTAAAGATGTTCTAGGCATTGAGATTTCTAAAGATGAAAGCCCAGATGCTTTATCTTTGGAAGGTAATTGCGTGCCCTTTTAACCAGTAGCAGATTGTGCTTGGTGAATAATAAAATAAGGTAAAAATATGTTGGGGTTCGCAGACTTAATGGTTTGATTGAGACTGGAGGGACCCTGGAAGACATGGCCCCTAGACTGTATGTTAGCCCATAATTAAAACCATTCCTGAGGCCAACTCTTTAGGCAAAGATTAGACTGGACTATGGGACATAAAATGATACTCGTGAAGATTGTGCTTCTTAGCTCAAGTAGATACATGAGACTAAATGGGCAGCTCCTGTCCAGAGGCAAGATGAGAAGGCATAGGAGCTGGGTGAATGGACACGGGAAATCCAGGGTGGGAAGGAGGAGTGTGTTGTCAGAGTATAGGGAGAGCAACTAGGGTCATCTAACAATGTGTGTATAAAGTTTTGTATGAGAGACTAACTTGAATTGTAAACTTTCACTTAAAGTACAACAATAAAAAAACATTTTGGGGTTCAAGTACATTGTTGAACTAGCAAACTGCTTTTTTATACCATATGTACAAAAGTGACTCAAATTTTGAGAAATTTATTTATTCCATATTGAGAAAATAATTTTTGCTGTTAGATCATTTCTCTCAGCTGGGTGTGAGTTGCTCCCAAGAGGACATTTGGCAATGTCTGGGGACGTTTTTGGTTGTCACACCTGAGAGAGTGCTCCCGGCATCTAGTGGGTAGAGGCCAGGGATGCTGCTGCTAAACATACTATAATGCACACACGAGTCCTCCACAACAAAGAATTATCTGGCCCAAAATGTTAATAGTGCCAAGGTTGAGAAAACCCCATGTTAGGTTTTTATGGCGTAAGGCTGTCTTGGGTTATAAAGTCAAAACTGAGGAGGAATGAGCTTCTAAAATTTTGAGTTTACTTTTCTTCTAGTCGGAATTGAGATGGGAGATTGGCAAGAAGTCTGGGATGAGAACACAGGATGCTATTACTATTGGAACACACAAACAAACGAAGTGACATGGGAATTACCCCAATATCTTGCTACCCAGGTACAGGGATTACAACATTATCAGCCCAGGTAAGGATGGACTTGAAATTACTTAGAAGGAAAGAGTCTTGTGTTTTGCTGAAAACATTTGCCCTCTATTTTTCTTGCTAAGTATATTTCTTTTTAGTTCTGTAACAGGTGCTGAAGCAAATTTTGTGGTAAATACAGACGTATTTACTAAGGAGAAAACTGTTTCCGCTTCCAGTAGTAGAAGTGGACCAGTCATAGCCAAGCGAGAGGTTAAAAAGGTCAGTGTTGCAACTTACCTCTTGCTTATTTTCAGCTCTAAAGAACCTAAATGTGACTCAGAGCACTGGTATAGATACCTTGTGTACTTTTTACAGTACAGGTGTAAATAGGATTAATTCTGATTCTAAAGATTTAATTTGTTTCGGATTGTTATGCAGTATTTAGCAGTTATCCAGTCTGTGGTTTTTATGGTACTTTAGGATTTTACAGAGGTCCCTTGAGTCATTGTGAGGGATGCGGGATTAGCCTAGCAGGCAGGCAGGGCTTCAGATCCCCAGCACCACTTTGGATAGAATAGTTCTATTATTTTGGGATTCTGTGTAAGATTTTTTTTTTTTTTTAAATAAAAAAATCTGCTACCTTAAAAATTAAAAACCACTGTTAGTGCAACTTGAGCATTTCACATATTATCAGAAAGTACTTTTAGAATAGTTTAATCTTCACAACTTGTGGAGGTAGGTAAGACAAGTATTATTCGGTTTGGGGAAACAAGCATATAATCACACATTTCATTTTAGAAATATTTCATCTGCCTCTAAATCACTTTCACAGTAACCCTGTGAGGTTATCTCAGCATACAAGAACGGGGAAGGTGAAGATTTATCCAGTCATGTGTTCATCTGACAAAGCTGTGATCTTATTTAAGTCTACTTCTGTTTCTTACTAGTCTGCCTTTTGACGTCCTGAGAATAGGGGGAGATTATGTATGAACTCAGTTCTAGTTCAGTCACTATCTTCCAAAACTACCGGTATTGTAAGGAAAGTAGTACAAGCATACATACTAATCCATTGGGAGTAGATGGTGTGAGAGTATTCAGTGAGTGAACAATACAGCTGATACTAACATAAGCAATTGACTATAAATGCTGATGAGAAGTAAAATTATTTCTTCTTTATAGGAAGTAAATGAAGGAATTCAAGCTCTCTCAAATAGTGAGGAGGAGAAGAAAGGGGTGGCAGCATCCCTGCTTGCACCTTTATTGCCTGAGGGAATAAAAGAGGAAGAAGAAAAATGGAGAAGAAAAGTAATTTGCAAAGAAGTAGAGCCAGTTTCAGAAGTGAAAGAAGCAAGCACAGCGGTAGAAGAAGCAGCAACGATAGTAAAGCCACAGGAAATCATGACAGACAATATAGAAGACCCTTCTCAAGAGGATGTTTGCAGTGTTGTTCAGTCTGGAGAAAGTGATGAGGAAGAAGAACAAGATACCCTTGAGCTGGAACTGGTTTTAGAAAGGAAAAAAGTAAGTTTTTGAAGATTTACTAGAAGTCAAAGTACACTTTCCCATTTTTCATACTGGAATCATTGTCCGCAGCTTATATTGGGATTTCATTTTTTCTTAAACTTTCCCGTAGATATAGCGAAGACTGCAATAAAAACTTTAACTGCAGAGGCATAGGAGACCTGGTGGTACAGTGGTTAAGTGCTCAGCTGCTAACCCAAAGGTCGGCAGTTCGAAACCACCATCTGCGCTGCAAGAGAAAGATGTGGCAGTTTGGTTCCATAAAGATTACAGCCTTGGAAACCCTATGAGGCAGTTCTAGTCTGTCCTGCAATGTCGCTATGGGTCGAAGCCAACTTGACAACAACAGGCTTGGTTTGGTTTACAGAGATTTAGTTCTTTTGGTCCCTGATGATGTGTTTGGTAGTTGAAAGTAGTGAAGTCTTGCATTGTTCTGATTTAAGGGTAGACTGTGAGTAACGAAGCTTTAGTTTAGTCTCTTAACAAATGAGCATTGTTAAGTTTTTGTAACAACTCAGTTTTTAACCCAAACTGCAAGTTGACTGCCAGTGATTGGCTATTGTTTGGAAAATTAAATGGGTTTTCAATTAGAAAGTTTAAGAAGAACCCGTAATTGCTTTCATGTGTTTTCCTTTTAAAAAGATGTCCACAGGAAACTTTCCTGACTGAGGATTTGGTTTTTCCCCATTTTCAGCACCTCTTCCCCCAGAGCATTTCATCTGCTGTTGCCTTTAAAAAAACAAGCAAAACCTGCTGCTGTCAAGTCAATTCTGACTCATAGCGACCCTATACGACAGAGTAGAATTGCCCCATAGGGTTTTCAGTGAGCACCCAGTGGATTCAAACTGCTGACGTTTTGGTTAGGGGCCATAGCTTTTAACCATTACGCCACCAGGGTTTCCATTGCCTTAAAAGACCCTTAAGTATAAGGCAAAGTCTTAATGGGTATTAGAACAGTAACATTTCCTTGAAGCTTTACCTCACATGAAAAATTTGAAAGTAAAGCTATAGAAAGGAGCTCTGGTGCTGCAGTGGTTAAGCACTTGGCTGCTAACCAGAGGTCCATGGTTCAAACCCACTGGCTGTTCCACAGGAGAAAGATGTGGCAGTCTGCTTCTGTAAAGATTTACAGCCTTAGAAACCCTATGGGGCAGTTCTGCTCTGTCCTGTAGAGTCACTATAAGTCAGAATCAGCTTGATGACAGTGGGTTCGGATTTTGTTTTTTTGTTTGTTTAAAGCTATAGAGAAAAACTCGAAGCCAAACCCCTTGCTGTCGGGTTAATTCCGATTCATGGCAGCCCCATGTGGCAGAGTAGAACTGCTCCATAGGGCTTTCTTGGCTGTAATCTTTATGGAAGCAGATCAACAGGCCTTTCTCCCTCTTCCCAGCACTGCTGGGCAGATTTGAACTGCCAGCTTTTAGGTTAGTTAGTAGTCAAGTGCAAACTGTTTGGGCCACCCAGGGACCAGCCATAGAGAAGGACTAACTGAAGCTTTTTCTGTTAGGTATACATGTTAGATAATTTCTCTGTTTGTGGATCTCTATGATTATTTTTAAATGGATGTTTGTTACTGTGATTATGAGTAAGCATCTATTGAGTAGAAGTAGAATATGGAGTTTAATAGTCTGCTCTAATGAAAAAAGTGTATTAAGAAATGCTCCCTGCCCTTTGAACTATTTTTTGTAGGCAGAGTTGCGAGCCTTGGAAGAAGGAGATGGTAGTGTGTCAGGGTCTAGTCCACGTTCTGATATCAGCCAGCCAGCATCTCAAGATGGAATGCGTAGACTTATGTCTAAAAGAGGAAAATGGAATATGTTTGTTCGAGCTACCAGTCCAGAATCCACCAGTCGGAGTTCTAGCAAAACTGGACGAGATACTCCAGAAAATGGAGAAACTGGTAATTCATGCTTTCCTAAACTTCACAGTTAAAAGGTGTAGGGGGAAACTCATCTTTCCCTTTTTTTGTTCCCTCTTCAGCAGAAAGGCAGAGAGCAGTTTTATCCTTTTGGGGAAGTGCTAGAAAGGGAGGTCCCTCCACTTCTCTCCCATTTTTTCCTTGTTTCACCTCTGGAAGAGTACAGAAGTAAGAGTCTGAGAGACTGCCATCCATTGGGTCATGCATATTCACCATTGAGCAGGAATGGCTTCTTCAAAAGCAGAAAACAAGACTGACTCCCCGCCCCCCTTTTCTTTTTGCCGGAATAATTGCTTTATCTGTATAAGGCCAGTGGACTCTCCTTTGTTCTCCTTCTCTTCTTGATAGTCAAGACAGGCAGCGCGTTCCTCTGGCAAGCCCAGTCTCATACTCTCTGTGTGTAAGTTTGTCAGCCTCTGGTTTGGTGGATAAGCAGTTTAGTTCTATCATGAGGACCCAAGTTATACTTTATTCAGTTAAGGTAGAAGAGGCCCGGCTTCATTTTTTGAGTCTGTTATCAGAGAGCTCAGAATAAAACTAGTATTTTAATCTTCATTTGACCTAATTCTGTAGTGGGAAAGTTAGTATGATTTGGATACCAAACGTTACTTGAGTACACCTAGCAAAAAATACTTATATGGGTCATGGTTTTAAAACACAAACCCCACAGGTGCAAATATTCTTGGAATTTTTTCTTTTAATGAAGAACATGAAGTAAAATTCTAAAAGTCCCCTTCACCTTTTCCCTATTCTCATTTTTTACTTTTGAAGTCTTGTTTTCTTTCTCCTGTCTTAAAACGAGTATATTCTTCCTTTATATACACGTGGTTGTGTTTGTATGTGTATAGATGCATATGTATATTTTTGCTATAGATGAGATTATATATATTATCGAGCAACATACTTTCTTCACTTAACAGTATGTCTTGAAAATTGTTTCATCATCTTGTTTTTTGTCAATCTATTTAACTCTTCTCCTATTTAGGGATATTTGTGGCCATTTTTTAACTCTTGCTGCAAAACCATGCAGGCAAGAAGGCAGTGGGATGACATATATAAAACCTTGAAAGAAAAAAATGACAACCAAGAATAATATATTCTGCAAAACTCTTGCTCAGATACGGTGGCGAAATTAGGGCATTTCCAGATAAACAGAAATTGAGGGACTATGTAAAAACCAAAACAAATTTACAAGAATTATTAAAGGGAGTCCTTCAGTTAGAGAACTGAAAACATCAGACAACAGCCCGAATCTAGGACACAAGATAGCATCAGCCAGATACCAGCCTATGTAATGAACTCTCAAGGATAAAACAAAACTAAAAGATTTACAACAGGGAACCAGAGAGATAAATCTGTAAACGACGACATCATCAGAACAATAAAATAGGGGATAAATGGTGTATGTATAGAGGAGAGGAAGGCAAGGCAGTGTCAAGTAATAAAAGACTGGTTTAAGCTTAGGAAGATTGGGGTAAGTTTCAAGGTAACCACAAAGTTAACAAACCTGCTCATCAAATTAAGAAAAAGTCTCAGTAAACACAAAATCTATAAAAACAACAACAAAAATCCATAAACAAAAGGAATTCAGCGCAAAAAGAGTAAGAGGAACAAAGAAAACGTCAGCACCCAAAAAAAAAGCACTACAAAAAGAGCAATAAACTCACACCTATCAACACCTACACTGCTATAAATAGCTTAAACGTACCCATAAAGAGACGGAGAATGACGAGTGGATAAAAAAACAGGAACCATCAATATGCTGTCTGTAAGAGACATACTTTAGAAACAAAGACTTATTAAAAATCAAAGGATGGAAAAAAATGTATCAAGCAAACAGCAACCAAAAAAGAGCAGGAGTGGCAGAACTAATCTCAGATAAAATAGACTTTAAAACAAAATCCATTGTAAGAGATAAGGAAGGATACTATATAATGATTAAAGGAATAATCCACTGTGAGGATATAACCATAATAAATATTTACACACCCAATGACAGGGCTCCAAAATGCATAAAACAAACGCTAACAGCAGTGAAGAGAGAATTTGACAGTTCCACAGTAAAAGTAGGAGACTTCAACCCACCATTCTCGGTAACGGACAGAATATCAAGAAAGAAAGTCAACAAAGATACAGAAGAGCTAACAGCCACAATCAACCAACTTGACCTCATGAACGTATGTAGAATACTCTACTCAACAGCAGCAAAGTGCACATTCTTTTCCAACGCACATGGAACGTTCTCCAGAATAGACCATGTCTTAGGTTACAAAGCAACTCTCATCAAAATCCAAAACATTGAGATAATACAGAGCATTTTCTCTGATCACAATGCCGTAAGAGTAGAAATCACAGGAAGAGCAAGGAAAAAAATAAAATACATGAAAACTGAATATCACCTTCCTTAAGAACAACTGGGTAATAGAAGAAATCAAAGATGGAATCAAATTCCTAGACTCAAATGAAAATACATTGTACCAAAACCCCAGGGACACAGCAAAGGCAGTGCTCAGAGGTCAACTTATAGCAATAGATGCACACATCAAAAAAGAAGGAGACAAAAAGCATTCACTACACGACTCAGACAAATAGAGAACAGCAAAAGAAGCCCACAGCCACCAGAAAAAAAAAAATAATAAAGATCAGAGCAGAAATAGAAAAACAATAGAATCAACAAAACCAAAAGTTGGTTCTTTGAAAGGATCAACAAAATGCGACAAACCATTACCCAGATTGAAAAAAGAAAAACAGGAGAGGATGCAAATAACCCAAATAAGAAATGAAATGGATGTTACAGTAGACCCAACTGAAATAAAAGGGATCATAACAGAGTACTATGAAAAACTATACTGCAACAAATTTGAAAACCTAGAAGAAATAAACACATTTCTAGAAATATACTACCTACCTAAACACAAACTGAGGTCGAATATCTGAACAGACCCATAACAAGGGAAGAGATTGAAAAGGTTGTTAAAAAAAAAACCCTTGCCAAGATGGCGTCTCTGGAGAATTTTACCAAACATTAAGAGAAGAGCTTGTACCAGTACTACTCAAACTATTTCAGAACATAGAAAAGGAAGGGATACTTCTAGATTCATTCTATGAAGCCGGCATAACCCTGATACCAAAACCAGGCAAAGACACCACACACACACACAAAAAAAATTACCAATATTTCTCATGAATATAGATGAAAAATTCTCAACAAAATTCTAGCCGATAGAATTTAGCATCATATAAATACATACATATATACCATGACCAAGTGGGATTCATACCAGGTATGCAAGGATGGTTCAACATTAGAAAATCAATCAATGTAATCCACCACATAAGTAAAACAAAAGAATTGCATGATTATCTCGGTCAATGCAAAAAATACATTCGATAAAGTCCAACACCCATTCCTGATAAAAATTCTCAATAAAATAGGTATAGAAGAGAGATTCCTCAACATAATAAAGGGCATCTATACAAAACTAACAGCCAGCATCATTCTCAACAGAGAGAAGCTGAAAACACTGAGAACAGGAACAAGACAAGGATGCCCTTTATCACCACTCGTATTTAACGTTATGCTGGAAGTCCTAGCTAGAGCAATAAGGCAAGAAAAACGGCATCCAAATTAGTAAGGAAGTAGTAAAACTATCCCTATTTGTGGATAATATGATACTATGCGTACAGAACCCAAAGGACTCCACAGGAAAGCTGTCGGAACTAATAGATTAACAGAATAGGAGGATACAAGATAAACATACAAAAATCCGTTGGATTCCTCTGCACCAGTAAAGAGAACTGCGAAAAGGAAATCAGGAAAGCAATACCATTTATAATAGTCCCTAAAAAAATAAAATACTTAAGAATAAATCTAACCAGGGATATAAAAGACCTATACAAAAAAAACTACAGAACACTACTGCAAGAAACCAAGAGACCTACATAAATGGAAGAACATACCATGCTTATGGATAGGTAGACTCAACATTGTGAAAATGTCAATTCTACCCAAAGCAATCTACAAATAAATGCAATCCCGGACCAGATACCAACAGCATTCTTTAATTTAGATGTAAAACCTAATCATTTCTATGGAAAGAGGCCCCAGCTAAGTAAAGCACTATTGTAGAAAAAGAACAAAAGTAGGAGGACTCACACTACCTGACCTCAGAACCTACCATACAACTATGATAGTCAGAACAGCCTGGTACTGGTACGGTGACAGACACATTGACCAGTAGAACAGAATCTAGAACCCAGATGTAAATCCACCCACCTATGATCACCTGATCTTCACCAAAGGCTTGAAGTCCATTTATTGGGGAAAAGAGTCTTTTTAACAAATGATGCTGGCAAAACTGGATGTCCATCTGTAAAAAAATGAAACAGGACCCATACTTCACACCATATATAAAGAGTAATTCAAAATAGATCAAAGATCTAAATATAAAACCAAAAACCATAAAGATCGTAGAAGAAAAAGATAGGGTCAACACTAGAGGCCCTAATACATGACATAAATAGGATACAAACCATAACTAACGGTACACAAATACCAGAAGATAAACTGAATAATTAGGGTCGTCTTGACTTCACCGAAAGAGTAAAAAGAGAATCTGTAGAATGGGAAAAAAATTTTCGTTACGACAAATCCAACAGAAGTCTAATCTCTAGGAAAATCCAACACCTCTACAACAAAAAAGACAAATAATCCAATTAAAAAATGGGCAGACGATATGAACAGACACTTCAACAAAGAAAACAGATGGCTAACAGACACACGAAGTGCTTGCGATCACTAGCCATTAGAGAAATGCAAAGCAAAAACAGTGAGATACCATCTCTCCAACTACTGGCGCGAATCAAAAAAAAAAATGTTGGAGAGGCTGCAGGGAGCTTGGAACTCTTACGCACTGCTGGTGGGAATGTAAAATGGTACAACCATTTTGGAAAGCGATACGGCACTTCCTTTAAAAGCTAGAAATACTATGTGATCCAGCAGTCCCACTCCTAGGAATATATCCTAGAGAAATAAGAGCCGTCATATAAATAGACACGTGCACATCCATGTTCAGTGCAGCACTATTCACAGTAGCAAAAAGGAGGAAATAACCTAAGTGCCCATCAACAGATAAATGGATAAACTGTGGTACATACACCCAATGGAATACTACGCAACAGTGAAGAACAGTGATGAATCTGCAAAATATCTCACAGCACGGATGAATCTGGGGGCATTATGCTGAGTGAAATAAGTCAGTCACAAAAGGACTAACACTGAATGAGACCACTATTAAAAAACTCAAAAAAAGGTTTATACCTACGAAGAAACAATCTGATGGTTACTAGAGAGGGGAGGGGAGGGGTGGCAAGGGAAAAACACTAAATAAACAATAACTGGTAACTTTGGTGAAGGGTAAGACAGTACTAGGGAAGTCAGCACAACTTGACCAAGGCAAGGTCATGGAAGCTTCATAGACACATCCAGACTCCCTGAAGGACCAAGTTACAGGGCTGGGGGCTACAGTCTCAGGACATCTAGCTCAATTGGTATAGCATAGTTTATTTTTAAAAAGTCCTACATCCTACTATAGTGAGTAGCATTTGGGGTCTTAAAGGCTTGTGAGCAGCCATCTAAGATACTCCACTGGTCCTACCCTGTCTGGAACAAGGGAAAATGAGGAAAACCAAAGACACAAGGGAAAGATTAGTCCAAAAGACTAATGGACCACAACTACCACAGCCTCTACCAGACAGAGTCCAGCACAACTGGATGGCACCCAGCTACCACCACCAACTGCTCTGACAGGGATCACAATAGAGGGTCCCGGACAGAGCTGGAGAAAAATGTAGAACAGTTCTGACTAACAAGAAAAGACCAGACTTACTGGTCTGACAGAGACTGGAGAAACCTCGAGAGTATGGCCCCTGGACACCCTTTTAATTCAATAGTGAAGTCACGCTGGAGGTTCACCCTTCAGCGAAAGGTTAGAGACATGCCCATAAAACAGTAATACATGTAGCTAAACCATGTATATGAGTCTAAATGGGCACACAAGCCCTAGGTCAAGGACAAGAAGGCAGACAGGGACAGGAAATCTGGTAATGGGGAACCCAAGGTTGAGAAGGGGAGAGTGTTGACACATTGTAGTGTTGGCAGCGTCACAAAACAGTATGTATATTAATTTTTTTAATGAGACACTAATTTGCTCTGTAAGCTTTTATCTGAGCACAATAAAAAATAGTGCATTTATAATATCAAAAAACTATAAGCCACTTAAATGTCCATCAGTGATAGAATAGATGAGTAAATTGTGGTATGTTCTTACAGTGGAATCTTAAACAGCAATGAAATATGTTTGAACCATAGTTAATGTGCATCAACATAAATTAATCTCAATGTTGAACAAAATCAGAAGAATATATGTTAATATTAAATATACAGGAAAATAAGCAAAAATACTGTGCTTAAAAATCTATCTGCATATGGTAAAATTAAAACAGTGATAACACCATCAAGGTAGATGTTATGTCTCATGTGGGTGGATGATGATGGCAGAGAGGTACAGGAGGCTTCCCAGGTGCTGATAATATTCTTCTGTTAGGTTTTAGTTACTTCCGAGTGTTCATTTTATTCTTTATATTACGCACATTTGTTATGATATTTCACAGTAAAAACAATGCTGTGAATATCCTGGTACATAACATTTTTATGTACCTTTTTTAATATCACTACACTGTTGATCACTAGTTATCTATTGCTAGGTCAAGAGAAATATGCATTTTAATTTGTTATATCCTGCCTCATTGCCCTCTAAAACATTCAAGTCAGAGCTTTAATGGTGCTTTATATTGTTAAATTATTTTATCTGTTGCCAAATGTAAGATGTACATATATTGTTGAATTATAAATTAGTAAGTGGGGTGGTAGATTTTGTTTTGGACGGTTTGAAAATGGAGAAAGGAGTATTAATGATCAAATTAAATGAGAGCAAGGCCATTGTATCATAAACCAAAAAATTCAAACCCACTGCAGTCAAATTCATTCTGACTCACAGCAACCCTATAGGACAGAGTAGAACTGCCCTATAGGGTTTCCAAGGCTGTACAGAAGCAGACTGGCATGTTTTTCTCCCATGGAGTGCTTGGTGGGTTCAAACCACTGACCTTTTTGCTTTGCAACTGAGTGCTTTCACCACTGTGCCACCAGGGCTTCTCTATTACAAGGTTACTCTATTTAAGTCAGTGGTAAACCTCTTCTCTTTTGGAGATTCAGTAAAGATTATCTACACATCTTAATCAGTTCAGTCGAAGAAGTTTTCAGATGGTTTTTAAATGAATGCTGCTCTGATTTTAAGAGCTTATTTTCCCTCAATTGGTAAAGAACCCTTATATATTTCAGGTTTGATGTCTAGCTTTTGTAAGTAGTTGAAGCAGTGGTATTCTGGAAGAGAAGATTAGAAAAAGAAGAAAGGGAAAGCAGAAACTATACAGGTTAATGTGGTAGAATAAGGTAAATTTTACTTACAAATTGACATTCTAAGAAAAGTGATTAAAGGATAAAATTTTTTTTATATGGGTTGAGGAGTTAGGGCTTCTGTAACAGTTAAGGAAAATCAGGCAAAGGAGAGAGAATTGTTAGCCTTTTTCAGATAACTCTGCTACAGAAGTAAGAAGATGTATATGAGGCACTATCAGTATTGTCATTTAATTTCACGTTTTCTTTTGCAGCAATTGGTGCTGAAAATTCAGAAAAAATAGATGAGAATTCAGACAAAGAGGTGGAAGTAGAGGAATCTCCAGAGAAGACAAAAGTACAAACAGCACCTAAAGTAGAAGAAGAACAGGATTTAAAAGTACATATATTAATGCAATTTGACAAATAAGTATTAAAAAATTAGCCAACCATTAAACTGCTTTTTCTTCCTATTAGCAAGTAGGAAAAGTAACCTTTACTATAATCCAAACGTAAATCCTTTGCTTGGTTAGGTGAAAGAGTCATTCTTAAGGTCAAATTAAGGTATTAGAAGACTGGCTTAATGGAGAGAAATTATATAAAATTAAATTCTAAATGCTGAATTAAAACCTTATTGGGAAGCAATAGCTTATCAAATAGGCTGCTTTTATAGTTTGAAAATACTAAAGAGACTAAAAGTCACAGGTGTAATTCCTGCATGAACTACTTATGCATTTCTAATCTAATCTTAGCGGAGAGTTGAACCAAGTAAATATTTGGCCATTTAAGGGCAGTCTTGGAAAAACCACTTAGCATATTCTTTTGACATGAAAGAGTTTATCCCAGTCACTAGCTAGTGTATAATCATGTGATAGGGACTGGGAAAATTAATTTTGTTTCAGCATATGGCTAGTATAAGCAATTAGTAAATGGATTAAGGACAATTTGAGCAATATTGTGAGTTTTATTTTTCAGGATCTGTTTTCAAATGTTCCGTGTTGTGTTAGAATGCATTATGGTAGTATGAGGAGAAGCACATGTGATTCCTGGAGAGCTTCTGTCATTAGCACTTTGTTGTGAATTTCTTTACTATAAATTAAAATTTTGTCTTCTTTGCTAACTGCTTTAGGTGCAGCTGTTTGAGGAAAGCTGTTTATAGCCAGGCTTATATTTCTAGTATCTATAAAAATAAATGAAAGATTTTACACAATACAGAAAATATTGCTGATTTTATTTTTGTTTTTCCTTTTTTTCTTTCCTGCCTTACAGTTTCAGATTGGAGAACTGGCAAATACCCTGACCAGTAAATTTGAATTCCTAGGCATTAATAGACAGTCCATCTCCAACTTTCACATGCTGCTCTTACAGACTGAGGTAATTTAGCCATTTTTGGTATGAACAGTCAATGTTTGAATGAAATGTGTGTTTAAGGTTTCTTGTTTGTGTTTTAATTCTAAATTTAAATTTTTAACCTTGGCGCGTATATGAACCACCAGCTCCACACGTAAGAATATGTTAGCCAAAGCAAAACACAATTATGAAGATAAATATTAAGTGTTCATGATATAATGATTATGCCTACTATAGTAAAACTTATGATAGCCGGAACCTGTGTAAAGTGGAAGCCTTTCAAAGAAGGAAAACTCAGGTATTTTCGACCAAAACGAGCGGTAGAAAAGTGATAAGACTGTACCCTGTCAAAGGTGGAAAACTTGCAAGACCCGGAAAAACAAGGCAGTCTTGTCAAGTTCCAGCTCTCAGAGGTTGTAGTGTATATATATATAAAAGGCATATATTTTAATACAGATTTTCTAATAAATTAAAATTTTATTCATAATGATCAAATGAGGCTGTAAAATTTTTAAGTGTTTTGTAAGTGTTTAAAGCATTATAAATCTATTTAAAAAGAAAATTTTTGAGTCCTATTTATAAATCCGCATACTTTACAAAATCCTAAGGAAACCAATCTTAATATAGTCCAAAGGGGTGAAGAAATTACTCCTACTCATTTTCACAAATATTGAAGAGTTAGCAGCGCAAAAATGTACTGGGGCCCAGTCCCATTTTTCACAACTCTCCAGAGCAAACAAAATTGTTTTTTGAAATTGCAATTGATTTCTTTTCCTCTTTGGTCTACCCTCTCTTCTGTTAGAGTATAGCAATACAAGTCTTGTACCAGAAGACTTGTGTCTCTTTAACCTCATCACCTGACATAGTAATAGCTCTTAAAGTTATTTCTCTATGTATTTGTTGACTCTAGACTCGGATTGCAGATTGGCGGGAAGGGGCTCTTAATGGAAACTACCTTAAACGAAAACTTCAGGATGCAGCAGAACAACTAAAACAGTATGAAATAAACGCCACTCCTAAAGGCTGGTCCTGCCACTGGGACAGGTACGCACTCTTCTCCCCTTTTCACCTTTCACCTTTGACATCTCAGACATGATTTGTGATCACCGCCTGACGACGTGACAGCCTGTCTGGAGACTGAGAACAGCTACAGTTAGCAGTGCTGGGCAGGCAGAGCACTGCAAGCACTTACAGAGTTTGGGCCAGCCACACAGTGGAGAAACAAAAAGCAGTGTTTAAAGTGTTCCATGTAACGGATTTTTTCCCAAGATTGGACAAAGCTGGTGTTGACTCTCCAGAGTGTTGCACGGAGTAGGGCGGGCTTGGGGGTTAAGCGCATGCGAGAGCTCTGTGCGCTTTACAGGACCTCTGGAAGCAACTACTCCTGATTAACCTCGGCGAAGTTAAGGAAAGCTTCATGGCTGAAGATGTGAATGAAGAACAAGATTACTATCTTCGGCCAGCAGGTCAGATCAAAACATTTCTTTTTATATTTGGCTTTTCTTGATTTTTTTTTTTTTTTTCATTATTTGAAATCTTTGCTCTTTTATTTTTCAGCTCCCAGATCCTCTCCCTCTCTTTAGCTTTCACTGTTTGATACCAAGAGTATGAAATGTGAATTCCACGGTCCAAGAGGGGAAGAGTCACCTTTCACAAACTCCGTTGTTCTCTTCTTTGGAAGGGAAATTAGTGTTCTAGGCGATTGAGTCCCTTCAGTCATGAAACTTGAAACCCTGTAAAGCATTGGCAAAAAAAAAAAAAGAAAAAAAGATGTTTTCTAAGTCATCTGTTGTAGAGGGCTCAGGGCTGTATTCACAGAGCTGCTGGCAGTGCAAATAGCTTTGAATTATCCTTGGCGCTCCATCCTCAGTTGTCAAAGCTCTTTGTTGCCTTTGTGAATAGCAGTCCATTAAGAAGAGGTTCGTCCCTGTGAGAGCAGACTGCTGTCCTGGGACAGGACCAAATGGAGTGTCTCTGTAGGAGAATGGGTTTTAAAACATGTGTTTTCTTTCTTGTAATTTAGGGATCATAGACGATATTTCTATGTAAACGAACAGTCGGGCGAGTCTCAGTGGGAGTTCCCAGATGGTGAGGAGGAGGAGGAAGAAAGCCAAGCACAAGAAAGTAGAGACGAGACTCTTCCTAAACAGAATTTGAAAGACAAAACTGGCACTGACTCAAATTCTGCAGAATCCTCCGAGAATTCCACAGGTGGGATAATTCACCCTGTATTAATTGGAGAGAAGAGTTCTTAGGGAAGAAGTCTTGTTACTTTGTTTTAATTTATATTATAAGAGGAGCTTTTAATAATATAAGCTTCTAATTGAGAAATAGTTGCTTGATCTGAAAAATGCATGAATTATACCAAAAGAAAGTAAGGCAGTGACTCGTTGGAAGTCAGCATACTATTGATACATATTGTTTATCAGACTCTGCTCAAAGATGACATGATGAGCCAATATGTTTTGACTTTAAAAGATTGTCCTATAGCTACCGTAATGCTATTGATTTCCAAAAACAGGAATGCTAATTAAATGCCGAGGAACTAGAACTGGTTGAATTGGCAATGTCTGTGTTGAGTGATAATACGAGATTTGTTCTGAGTTTCTATAGAACACTTAGTCTATTGCTATTGCAACCTCATTTCAACTCCATAATCAAAATGATCTGTAGAAACACTACAAAACTAGGGTCATACTTGTTTCAGAGAAGCAAAATAATTGATTATAAAAAATCACCGCCAATATTCTGGTTATAAAACCATCAGAAATCGGAGGCTCATCCCATTTAAGGTAGTCTTAGAAGTATTTCATTTAGTTATACACAAAAAGTACTCTTTCATAGCTCCTCAGTTTCTGATAGCTCTTCAGAAGAGCCACAGCTTGGTTGCCACATTGTGGATGTTTAATATATATTTCTAAAATGTTCAGCTTTTACAAAGAAGCTGCAGGTATTTGTGAATAAACAAGAGAAGACCTAGTTTTTTCCCTCTATGTCCGTCTTTGTTTGGATGAGAAAAATAAGTGGATAATGTAACACAGTCAAGGCTGATAACCTTTTAATCGTAAAATGCAGTAGCTATTTGTTAAAACAATGATGTTTGAAGGCAAAAATCTATAGTGATTTCTGAAGTAATGGGGCTTTGAAGAGTAAAAGATGGTGAAATTTGTTGGTAATAAGGGAGTAAAGAGCTGAATTCTTTGGTCCTCTCCTTATCAAAAATGTTACTTTGTATTCTACTGGCTCCCTGGTCCCAGTAGAAAAATTCTGGTAGTGTACCAAATGAAACTGATAATGTACCATGTGATCGATTCTGTTAACTTCTTAAATGATCCATGAATCTTTATCAAATCACCCTAAATGAAAGGTCATATATGACTGCTGTGATAGTTTTAGTACTAGCAAAGGCAAGTGTGGTTTTCTGCTACTTCACATTTCAGAAGCGTATTTTCTCAAATTGTTGGGTATTTCACTTTTTTTATGAAGGAATTTTCTTTTGAATATTTTCCCCCCCTCCTTTGGTAGTAATGATAGACATGTCTAATAATGAGTTGACTTTTTTGTTGGTTTGCTTTTTAGTAGTTAGTGAACTAAAAAGGCTTGATGATAGTTCTGGGTAGGAGGTTCCACTCCCAACCACTGTCTAAGCCTTTTTTTTTTTTTTAAACCTTTCTCATATGTTCCAAAGCTGAATATTCTAGAATTACCAACTCTTAATTTTTTTATGGTTCTCTCATCACTTCAGGGTTGTTAAGCTATTTTCTTCTTTTGTTGATGACACACACAGTTGGTACCGTCAGTGAAAGGAAGCTCTTGAGCCGTTCCCATCTAATTAAAAGAGAACTAGTGCTATAGGAAAAAGTCACTGCTAAACTAGCTTAGATATTCTGAAACCTCTGCTGAGACCCCCTAGAACCACATGATAAACTTGATCCAGATAAAGTCCAAATCTTAATACCAAGACCTTTGGGATTTAAGAGTAGTACTGTTTATAATCATTTTAAGCACTAAAGAGAATTTATATTAATATATGCTCTTAGTGAGGCCTGAAGTGGCTAAAATCATTTATTAAAGGAGAAAATTTACTGCACTTTGAAGATGCAAGGAAGTTTCAAAGTTCTCATTTTTCTAAATCATTTTTAATCCTTCTTTATTGTCAGTGTTTGAATTTAACATCATTTCTTGTTTTTTTTTTTTTTTTAAAAATACTTGTTGCCATCAAGTCATCTTCAACTTATGGCAACCCCGTGTGTATGAGAGTAGAAGTGTATTCCGTCGGTTTTCAGTTGACTAATTTTTTTGAGACGTTTCTTTTGAGGCGTATCTGGGTAGACTCAAACCTCCAACCTTCAGTTATCAGCCAAGCATGTTAATAATTTACACCACCACCCAGGAACTCCCATGTCTCTAAAGATGGGTGATATTTCAAAATATCTAACTTGTCTGGCTGGGCTTTTGTCAGTTAAAGTACCTTTTTTTTTTTTTCTTAAGTCAAAATACCAAACAATAGTTTTCTCTTTGGGGAGATGTAGGAAAACAATAAAGGAAGGCTGCGTATAAATAAAAATAAGGATGCATAGAAAAAACAAAGTTCTGGAAGAACTCACTATTTGAATCCCCACACTATTCTATCATTAGGCTTGTAGTTTTTAATCTGTTAGTACATAATAAAAGCTGTTTATGTATACCATTTTAATCTCTACTGAGACTTCAGGGTTAAATACTCTCTTAAATGGCAAAAATACAAACTAGGTTAAATTTAGAAACAAGGAGGGACATCTTTGGATGCTGCATGGATATCAAACTAAGATTTTTTGAAGTTCTTTGTATGTCAGGTAGAAGAAATGTAAAGACATGCCTTTTATGTTTTGAGTAAATGTCCTTAGTTTGGGATTCAGTTATCAAGTTTAAAAGTTCTCCTTGTTTGCTGCTAAATTTATCAAGTCTAGTTTAATTTTGTATCTACACTAAGTTTAATTGATTCTGATTAGTTTTGCTAGGGGTTGTAAACCACATTATTCACTTTGACCATACTGTTTCCTATGAATTCCTCAGCATGGCAGTATGTCACCATCATAAATGTATTAATATTACATTATGCTTCTATTGAGAAACCTACCAGTGTATAAAATCTGACATATATCTACTTATCATATGTTGTGGTTGGTGTAGTGGAAGGAAGTTTGATGTGTTGTTAATCCTCCATGTTTATTACCTTAGTTTTGAAGTAATCTTCATGCACTGTTATATCAGCTAGGCTGCCTGGCCATACCTAGACTTCATTTGTCTAAAAGTATATAAATTTAAATTACATACGGCCAGGCACAAAAGCTTAATGAGCCGTTTTTGAAGTCTTTTAGCTGGAAAACTGCATTCCTTTTTTCTGGTGAGATTTTTTTCAGTTCCTTAACAGTAACCAACATCTCAAAATAATTATGATGTAGCTAATTACATAATGTATCATTTGTCTGTTCTGTAAAAAGTAAAAGTACTCTAAAGTCAAATGGCTTTTGGTCACTTTGGCTTAGGGGTTTGAACTGGTTCAGCCCAGTGTAGTCATGGCTGAGGAAGCAACACCAGAATGGACCCGAATTTTTTTTCTAAATGTGGGTGAACTGGTACACTAACCAGAACAGGAGAAATTACAGGTTGAAGCCTGCTGGTAATTTAATCTCCCTCTTAGGAAGCAAGGGCAGTGTACACATTGCATAGCAACCAAATCTCTTGAGTAGCTGAGTCAAAAACAGTGGTGCTGGCTCAGAGGTGATGACAGACTGAGCCACTTTTTGAATGTGTATTGCACTCCACAGTCCTGGCAGTAACGCAGCGTCACTCATCACATTCCTGAAAGGGCTAACTACGCCTCTTCTGAATCTCCCATTCCAGAGCTTTGATGTGTAATGCCTGTTCCAGTCAGCATTCCTGATCACCCAAGTTTTTAAAATTCAGGTCTGTTCTGGTTTCGCTTCACTGGCCATGACTGAACCAGTTCAAAACTGCTTTGGCTTTACCTTTTTGAGTGCTGGTATAGTATAGTTTGAACTAAGTAATGTTGTAAAAAGGCCTTCTCCTTGCCCTGGAGCCTTTTATAATCTAACTTTTCTTTAACCCACTGCTTTGACCATGAAATTTAACAGGTGACTGCATCTGGATCTCTCCTCCATGAGAGATGAGATTTATTTGACTGAAATTTCTAAAAGTCTTGAACTTCTGATCTTTCACCAGGATATCTTGGTAAAAACAGAAAGCACTAGACTAAGTCAGACCTGAGCTCTAGCTCTGGCCTGGCCACAGACAGCTGTATAATCTCGGGCCTGTCAGTTCCCTCCTGGGTTTCATTACCTTTTAAATGAGGGGGTTGAACTAGATCATTTCTCATGTGTCTTCTACTCCTAAATTCTATGATTTTAGGGAGAAAATCCCCTTCAGCATTCCTGGGATATATATCTAGTAGTCCCAAATATTGTGAAACTTCCCTATTGACGATAAAGAGGGATGGGGAAGGCTACAAGTAAGTATATCCTCCTATTTTCTCTAATATTTAACGATGTTCGTATCAGGGAAAGGACAACAGTTAACTGGCTTTTGCAAAATTTGAGGAAAGCTTATCCTGCAGATTTTTAGACTAGCCCTGATTTCTTAAACATAGGCAACAGCAATTTCAGTTCCTATGCGTATTCAAACACCTCTTTTTTTTTATGCGTTAGATGTAATTTATCTAGAAGATTTGTCCCCCTTAATTTCCCTTTTCTCATCACAAAGATAAAAATTACCCTCCCTGATATGTGTTGCTGTAATTTGGCAAATGAATATAATTCACGCAAAGGTGTGCAAGAGTGATAGAGTTGACAGTAGCACCCTGCAAATAGATTTTTAAAATTTAGTAACCCAAATTAATTAAAATGGGTAGAATTTGTGGTTTTGAATGGCTCCTTCTCTGGGTCATCCCCAGTCACCTAACCAGTTCACTAAGAAATAAAACATGAAATCAATGTTGGAAATGCATACCACTCACCCCCTCTGCTTTTGAAATAAAAAAGACTCCAAAGTCTTGCCTTTTCGTTGTGTGTGTTAAAACTGAATATGTGAAATCAAAACCTCCAAACTACAGATTGAGGTGACTTCTTGAATTTCTCATTGAGATGATATGCTTCATTTACTCATCCATAAATCTGTGCCCAAAGAACAAGACTAGTATAGCACAGCTTGGGGAAGTGCTAACTGAGGTTCATAAATTTACCTTTTCATGAAAGTCATTTCTCAATTGAGCTGTTTAAATATTTCAGTGCCACCAATGTAAAGTAGATGCCTATAGGTGAAATTTTGTTAGGGAAGGGGGAACCAGTCTTTGCTGTTTGAAACTACTTTGCACACTGTACTAGGTTCCTATTCTATTGATGTTTGTCTCACCAATCAATTGAACATTTCTATGAATATAAACCATGGAATTTTTGTTTTGCTCTTCCTGACACCTACTGTTTTTTATAGGTTCTCTTTGTAAAGAGTCCTTCACTGGCCAAGTTTCTTCTTCATCACTCATGCCACTTACTCCATTCTGGACCCTTCTTCAGTCAGATGTGCCTGTTCTTCAACCTCCATTACCCTTGGAAATGCCACCACCCCCACCTCCTCCCCCAGAGTCCCCACCTCCTCCACCCCCACCACCTCCTCCTGTAGAAGATAGTGAGATACAGGAGGTAGAGATGGAAGACGAGGGAAGTGAGGAGCCTCCTGCCCCAGGAACAGAGGAGGATACTCCTTTGAAACCTTCAGCAGCAGCCACGGTTGTAACTACCCAGGTGAGTAAAGCCAGTTGACATTCTGAAGAGTTTTTTAGCGGACTGGGCTGGAATATGATCGACACCATATTTTATTGTAGAAGGTTGTGTTTTACCAGGACCTCAGCCACTAACCAGAATCTTTGTGTTTCAGAGTTCAGTTGATTCTAGCACCTCTAGTTCTCCTTCCACTAAAGGGGTAAAGAGAAAAGCTGCGGAAATTAGTACTGCAGTAGTTCAGAGATCAGCTACCATTGGCAGTTCTCCTGTCCTCTACAGTCAGTCAGCTATAGCCAGAGGTAAGCATCATGACATCATGATTAAAGTGTGTTTTTTCCATGGATTATTTGTTTGTTTCCATCATTAGATGCCATAAATTGAAGAAATGTTAAAGGCTTTTGATTGCAACAACTATTTTTTAAGGAAAAGGTGTATTGGACTCGTTTTGTAGGTGATATAATCCCCAATTCCCTTTTTCTTCTTGTTTCTGGTCTTGTGACAATGTCCTTTTTTATAGTATCGTTTTATGTTTTTTATGTTAGGTCAGCAGGCAGCAGGGATCAGTAACCAGGCTGCAGGGATTGGACATCTGGCAATAACAGTTAGCCATCCAGCAGCAGGAATGGGTCATCAGGCCAGAGGAATGAGCCTGCAGTCAAATTACCTAGGACTTGCAACAGCATCTGCAATTATGAGCTATGCTGAATGTTCTGTCCCAATTGGAGTGACTGCTCCCACGCTGCAGCCAGTCCAGGCACGAGGTGCTGTGCCTACCACTGCCATTATAGAACCACCACCACCTCCTCCTCCTCCACCACCACCGCCACCACCAGCTCCCAAAATTCCACCACCTGAGAAGACCAAAAAAGGAAAGAAAGATAAGGTATAGGAAATCTGTGTTTAAACTTTTTTAATTTAAAATGTTGGGGTGTAATTCACATAACAAAATTAAACATTTTGAACTGTACAGTTCAGTGGCATTCAGGTACATTCACACTGTTGTACAGCCACCACCTCCATCTAATTCTAAACCATTTTTATTACCCCAGAAGAAAACCTTATACCCATTAAGCAGTCTGTCTCCATTCCCACCTCTCCCATCCCCTGGCAACCACCAGTCTGCTTTCTGTCTCTTTAGATTTACCTGTTCTGGATATTTCATGTAAATGGAATCATACATTATGTCTCCTTTTGTGTCTGGCTTATTTCATTTAGCATAATGTTTTCAAGGTCCGTCTACACTGTAGCATACATCAGTGCTTCATTCTTTTTTTATAGCAGAATAGTTATTCCATTGCATGCAGCATATACTGTCTTTTAGTGTTAACAGACCGTTTTTAAAGAACATAAAATACATCCTTAATGGCTTTAAAGTGCAAGAATATTTGAGACCAATATGTATTTTTGGTCTTTTTGCTGAAAAGTTTCATATGCCACTTACTAGAAAAAAAGGAGTTTCTAGCCATTTAATCTTTATTTCTTCAATTGCAGTGTTTTCTATTAAAAATGTGCTCAGAAGTCCTGTGCAACTCTTGGGATCCGTGGTTTTGAATGTGATGTTGTTGGGTGCCATCAAGTCAATTTCAATCATAGCAACCCCATGTGACATAGTAGAACTGTCCCATAGGATTTTCTTGGCTGTAATCTTTATGGGAGCAGATCGCCAGGTCTTTCTCCTGCAGAGCCACTGGGTTGGATTTGAACCTCAGACTTTCTTTTAGCCTAGCACTTAACTGTTGTGCCACCAGGGCTCCTTTTGAATACAGTAGACAATGTATAATTTCTAAATTTATTTTCCCACAAAATGTTACTAAGCCCTATGGAAGTCAAAGTGAAACAGCAGTGTCTAGATCTGTCCTTTTTAACCATGTTTGCAGATGTTAAGTGAGAGGTTATACCCCAGCAAGTAAGCCCTCTATGCTCATGTGACCATATTATTTCAACTTACTTTTACTCCTTTGGTCCCATGCTAACCCAGAGGGGCTTTGTTGGAGGAGTTGTGTGTAGTGTGTCAGGTTGTACCACAGGTAAAATGACAGAGTGGAATGTGAGAGGGTGTGTGGAGCCAAAGGTCTGAGCATGATAAATGGGCATTCGTTTCCCCAGAAAGTTAAGAACTGTCCATGATAGTCAAAACCAGGTATTGAGTAGGGAACCAAATAATGTGAAAGACTGAAAATGTTAAATTTATTTTTTCAGACCTTTGGGGATCTTATTCAAGAACTCTGTCTCAAGTGCAGACAGGAAAAAACAACTTGGGCCCTGAGCCCCAGTCCTCATGCAAGCACAGCACTCAGTCACAACTATCATTTGAGCTCCTCCTTATCCCACTGATAGTTTAATCTAATAGAGTCTGCAAGCCTTGCTGCTCTTCAACACGGGAATAAAAACTGGTCTTATGATTGTCTAATACTGTGGCTCTCTAGTTTTACAGAAATAATCGTATTTTAACGAGTACATTTTGAATGCATACTGTGTGTCAGGATCTCTCACTAGGAGCTTGGGATTCAGTCATGAAACAGACAAAATCTCTGGTTTTGTAAAACTTTCCTTTGGGCAGGGAGTGGGATGGGGAGATAAGCAAATAAGTATATGTTTGGTGATGATTTTTAAGGGCATTGAAGAAAAATAAGCAGTGTAAGGGCAGAAAGTGGTTTTCATAGATCTCCTTGCTTCCTTCCTATTTAATAGTTGCCATTGATTTCATTGCTCTCTCCAGAGATGCTGGGCCCTTGCTTCTCAGCTCTGTTTATTTACCACTTGATGTGAACACCACATCTATTTAAAATTTGGAAAAGGGAACACTAATTCTCAGGAGATGGCATAAGAGCAACAATTTGGCATTTCATAGAATAGAGAGACTAAAGGAAATTTTTCTGTATTTTAATAAAATATATTTACAGTTCTTTATATTTTTAAGCTTTTTGGTTCATAGTTGGTAAAAATTTCTAGCAAAACCTTTGAGTGATACTCATTTTCTATTTTTCTATTCTTTTAATTTTGAAGTCTGCTTACACCTTAGCACTAGCAAAAGATCCTGATCTCCAGTATGGAAAACTGAATTTTTCTGCCCCCCTTATTTTATGTATTATATTCCCTCTTAATTTTAATGATTGTTACAGGCAAAGAAGAGTAAAACCAAAATGCCATCTCTGGTAAAGAAATGGCAGAGTATCCAGCGTGAGTTAGATGAAGAGGAGAACTCTAGTTCCAGTGAAGAGGACCGGGAATCAACCGCACAGAAGCGAATTGAAGAGTGGAAACAGCAGCAGCTGGTCAGGTAAACAGAGATCATAGATTGGGGTGGGTTGTGGTGGTTGTCGTCATTTTAGAACAGTCATGTTCTTAAAATCATAGCCCTTAGTTTTTTGCTACTCTTGATAAACTATTATCTAAAATAATTTTTAATTCTCAGAAGTATTTATTTCCCTATAAATATCATGGTCTAGCCTTTTTTCAAACTACAGAAGTATCAGAATTGTAATACTTTCTCCCACTGGTTTTTCTTCTTTGGCAAAGCGTTGTCCTAATCCGCTGTGTACTAGGGAAAATAATCCCACCAGTTACCATCTAGATCCAGTGGATCCTGTGGACCCTGTTTTTTGTTTGTTTTTGTTTTTTAATGTAAATATTTTTAATTTATTTTACAAATAATTTACAGAAGTAAGGATAAAGGGTCAGGAGGACAACTATTATTAGAAATTTTAACAAGAATTTAAACATAGCAAACCTGAATTTTTATTCCTTGTTTTCCTAGTTTTGAACGTCCAAAAAAAGAAACCTCTTTGCCACTGAGTTGATTCCAACTCATAGCAACCCAGTAGGACAGAGTAGAATTGCCCCATAGGGTTTCCAAGGCTGTGAATCTTTATGGAAGCAGACTGCCACCACATCTTTCTCCCATGGAGCAGCTGGTAGGTTCGAACCCCCAACCTGTTGGTTCACAGCTGAGCACTTAACTGCTGCACCACCAGGGCTCCTCTAGTTTTGAAGGTATATTTACTAAAATGAACACATTCTTTGAATGCAGCTAACTGCTCATTAATTGTCCTGCATAAAGTTGGAACATATTCTCAACTAAAAAAATTTTGTTAAAGACTGAAGTTTTCTCTAGACTTTTTTTTTTTTTTTTTTATTTTTTTTTTTTACTTCAGGTGAAGGCTTACAGAACAAATAGTTTCTCATGAAACAGTAGAACACATGTTGTTTTATGACATTGGTTAACAACCCCACAACATATTAACCCTCTAAATTCTCAACCTTTTTTTTTTTTTTTTTGGTGAAAATACACATAGCCAAAGATACACCGTTTCAAAAATTTCTACATACACAGTTCAGTGACATTGACTACGCTCTTCCAATTGTGCTGTTATTCTCACTTAAGATGAAGGCTTGCAGAACAAAATAGTTTCTCATTTAACAGTTACTACAAATGTTGCCCTATGACAATGGTTAACAATCTCAACACACCAACGATATCCTTACTCAGCCTTGGGTTCCCTATCACCAGCTTCCTTGTCCCCTTCTGCCTTCTGGCCCTTGTCACTGGACTCCTGTACCTCGTTAGTCTCATTTGGTTTTACGGGGCTGTCCACTCCCAGGCTGAACAGTGAACCTTGGAGATAACTTCACCACTGAGCTAAAAGGGTGTCTGGGGGCTATACTCTCGGGGTTTCTCCAGTCTCCTTTAGGCCGGTAAATCTGCTCTTTTTTTTGTGAGTTAGAATTATGCTCTACATCCTTCTCCAGCTCTCTCCAGAACCCTCTGTTGAGATCTTGGTCAGAGCAGTCAGGGGTGGTCTCTAGACTTTTTTACTTCCTTGAAAAGTGATAGCTATTTTGGGCAACACAGAAAGCTGAGGTGTAGTGTATTAGTGATGATTTATTTCACTTTTGCATCATCCTTCAGTTTTGTTATTGTCAAGAACATGTTTCATTCTTTCAGTGTAGCTTTAATGGTTACAGAAAATACATGTACGTAAGTAAAAGCACACTTACATATACATAAAACTATAGAGACTTGTAGAGTGTGTGTGTTGAGCCATCAGAATTAAGAAATTTGATTAATATGCTGGTATTTAAGAAACTTGAACATTTTTATAAACATAGATGTGATCAGATTTTC
The DNA here is from genome assembly GCF_000243295.1 of Trichechus manatus latirostris. Lineage (NCBI taxonomy): Eukaryota > Metazoa > Chordata > Mammalia > Sirenia > Trichechidae > Trichechus > Trichechus manatus. The sequence continues at coordinate 3,724,609 of NW_004444127.1, read as the reverse complement.
AGTACAAGGTTTCTTGCTAGGGATTGAACGGTTTTTTTCTTGTCAGTGAGTAATCTGTGTGTGTGTGGTTTGTTTTTTTTTCCACAGTGGCATGGCTGAGAGAAATGCTAATTTTGAAGCCCTTCCTGAGGATTGGCGAGCAAGACTGAAGAGAAGGAAAATGGCTCCAAACACATGAATTTTTTTAAGAAAATTTTTTATTTTTAGTATTTGTTTTGTTTTATGTTCAGTTCAGAGTCTTAACCAGTTTTACTGTTGTCAAACTATAAACGTTATTGGGGAGAAGATATGAATTTCCTGGGCAACAACATACGTGTCCCTAGTTTTCACATTTGTGAAATGTACTTTTTGTTTTGTTGAAAGCTGAGGTGATTGTAATTGCTTTGACCTGGCTGCCTTTATTCTCACACTGGGAAGCTCAGCATGTTAGGTATGTTAACCTCATCAGTCTTAAACATGTGGCTCTAATGGACTCGCTGACAAAAAGTGAAGGGTTTTCCTGCCTAATAGAGGCTTGTTTATTTCTTACTGTGGCACTCTCACTGACTTCCACTCCAGAACAAGTGCAATTAAGAAGGCAGCTGTATTCCCCCTAGTTAAACTGGGATTATCGGGATCTTTTTCTGACCTTTTTTCCTGTAGTCTATTACCCCTAAAGCACTGAGGTCTGTCAGCCTTTGCTGACAAATGGCCACATGCTTTAGTTTTTCTCACAAATTCTAAAACTGATAGCTCAGTCATTTCACACAATAAATAGGTGGCATATTTAAATTTTAATACAGGCAGCAGCAACAGCAGGTGTTCATGTCCTTGATTTTGAGAATTTCCCCCCTCAAGTATGTGGCAGTAAATGTAACAGGAGCCATTCTTACGTGTTATTGTATCTCCATTGTCTTACCCTGTTCCAAAGTTCACTTCCTCTAAGTGTGAGCGTATTCTCCATAAAATTCCAGTGTTTAAAAAGCAGTTTACTATTCTGTACTTTGTATTGTATCACAATCAGGTAAAAGTCACTTTAAACTGAAGAAAAGGCAAATTGTGTTTTAAAGCTATTTGTATTTCTCCAGTTTTTGGCCTTGTAAATTTGTATATATGCACTAATAAAGCTTTTTTTTATACTTCTGATTGGTTATCTGCTTGTTCTTCTGAGCCTGTTAACTGATTACCGTGTAACTAGAACTTTTCAGTCTAAATTGTTTTTTCTGATCAAATGCGGTACAGGACACGTGCAAACAATGAAGAACAGTTTTCAGGGAAAAGAGCAGTAGGATCTTGAGTTGGGAGGAATGAAAACAGGCTTCTCATACCAGATGGTGCTGTGTGACCTAAATTTTCGGAGCTTGTACCCTATCTATAACATTAGCTTAATATTTGACCTACTTAAATCTTGGAAATGATGGAATGTGGTTAACATTTTGATAAAGCTATATAGCTTTTTTCCTCAGATTATAAAAGTGATACATATTTTTTTTTATATTCAAATAAGGTATAAAGTTACCCAGACAGTTTTACTACCTAGTCAGTGTCATGCATGATGTATTGGATTTTGTCATTATGCTTATATTGAGGTGACCATTTTGTACATGAATTGTTTTTCCCTTTATTTCCAGAGTAGATTGCTACTAATGAAATTAAAGGCTATCAGCTAGTCGTAGCTTTTGCCTTAGCTACAGTACAAGTTTTCCAAGCTTGTAGGAATTGCTGCAGAGCACCAGAGCCTTTCTCAATGAAACTTTTTTTTTTTAAACCTGCCTATTTGTTATTCAAAATGTGTGGTTTCAACTTGCTAACCTTATTTCTTGGATTTTTTCCTGGCAATACGACAGAGAATACAAGGTGAAAGGAGAGGGGAAACTGAGAATGCATTGGTTTCCTAAAGGTATGGAACAGCAAACGAGCTTGAAAATAGGTTGATGATTTAACGGTCTTGTATTCATCAGTGCAATTTCGATTCCACAGAGTCGAGCGGCAATATTGTATGTAAGAGGAATGAATCTGAACCCTTCATGTCTGCAACGCCGGCAACAGCTCTTGAGCCATTCGGAGTTTAAGTCTTCGGCAAATCGACAGCTAGCGACCCAGACCTACAGCTGTTGCCGGAGCCGGATTCACCCCTCCAACCCTCCAACCCTTGGAGGCGGGGCCTGAATCCCCCGGAAACGCCCGGCCGTCCGGCCCTCCTTCCCCTGCCCCCACGCGGTTGCTAGGCTACCGGGGTCCGCGCCGAAAACTGGGGCCGGTGAGCGCAGCGAGCGTCTCCTCCGCCCGGTGCCCGGCTGGACGTCTGAACGTGCCGTGTTGGGGTCTCCGGCCTCGCCCGGGCTCCTCTGTCGCTGCGGGAGCGGCGCCCACACCTGCTGCCCGGGGCGAGCCGGGCTGCGGGGCCCTCGCAACCTTAGCTCTATCCTCCAAGGAAATCTGTGTCCGCCCCCACCCCCGACCCTTCAGGAAACTTCCCTTCACCACTCCTCCCCGCGGCCAGGAAGCTCTGAGCCCTGGAATTCCGCTTTCTGGGCCCACTCTCCCGACCCCTGACCCTTCTTTTCCATCTATCCCAAGACGACTCCTCCCCTCCCCCCATTTCTTTCGTTTCCTGCGGCGTCCCTCCTCAGGGAGAGGGAGCATGGGGCCGGCGAGAGGCTTGGCGCCTCCGGAAGAGAAGGCGGGAAGACTTGCCGCCCTCCCGAACTCAGGTGCGCCTCGGGGCCTTGCAGCGGGATCCAGCAGCAGTCGGTGTTTGAGGAGAGGCTGGCTTTGCAGGGAAGACAGAGCAGGCGACGCGGCAGGCTTTCCTAAAGACACGTAGCCAAAGTGGAGGGTGGGAGTGGAGGGACGGAAATACCGGCAGTATTTTCAGATGTCCTGTTCTGGTTTTGTAGCTTCTTCTGTGTAATCGACTTCCCTTTTTGGAAAATTGGGCCCAGGTTGCTCTTGGATGCCGGTGTCGCTGACGAGTCTTCAGCCTACTATACAGAAGTAACATGTTCCCAGCGTTGGACACAGAGCTCAAGCAGGAGGTCGGTACACACCCTTTTCCAGGAACACCGAAGAAATCCAATATTAGATCAGATGGCACCGTTTTCCAGTTGGAAATCTTGATCCCCAAGATAGAATGATTGCATAAATGTCGTTTATTTGGTTTGATTACAGAAACCCTTCGGTATACTGTCCTCTGCAACAATACTCGTGTGGCTTTTGTTGAGAGTTCAGTACTATTCGGAAGGCTTTTCCTAATTGCGGTGGCTTTTCTTTTCACAGACCCTTCCTGATCCCTATGAAGATTTTATGTACCATCACCTCCAGTACTATGGCTACTTTAAAGGTAACATCCTGTTCTCATCTAGCATCACCTTACCTGGGTTCATGAAGTGAATTGTTTTATTAACTGATTACTTGGCAGAGTTGTTAGTCTCTGTTTTGTGCTTGGATAGAGTAAGCAAGAGATAATTAAATGAGTTACCCCACTCACAAAAAAAAAAAAAAAAAAAGACCAGATTTACTGGCCTAAAGGAGACTGGAGAAACCCCGAGAGTATGGCCCCCAGACACCCTTTTAGCTAAGTGGTAAAGTTACCTTCGAGGTTCACTGATCAGCCTGCAAGTGGACAGCCCAGTAAAACCATGAGAGTAACGAGGTACAGGAGTCCAGTGACAAGGCCCAGAAGGCAGAAGGGGAGTAGGAAGCTGATGATAGGGAACACAAAATAGAGTAAGGATATTGTTGATGTGTTGTGAGATTGTTAACCATTGTCATAGGGCAACATTTGTAGTAACTGTCAAATGGGAGACTATTTTGTCCTGTAAGCCTTCATCTTAAGTGAGAATAACAGCATAATTAGAAGAGCGTAGTCAATGTCACTTAAATGTGTATGTAAAAAAAATTTTTGAAATGGCGTATCTTTGGCTATGTGTATTTTCACCAAAAAGAAAAAAAAAAAAAGTTGAGTATTTAGAGGGTTAAAATGTTGTGGGGTTGTTAACCAATGTCATAAAACAGCATGTGTGTTACTGTTACATGAGAAACTATCTGTTCTGTAAGCCTTCACCTGAAGTACAATAAAATTTTAAAAAAAAAAAAAAAAAAATGAGTTACCCTAGGTTCTTGGACAAAATGCAATTGACCTCGAGTTTCCTGATACCCTACTTAATGTTGTTAATACTAGACCATAGGAAAATGTAAAGAAATTGTGGACATTATGAATTAAAGTGTTCCTCAGACAAGCTTTGAAAAGAAAGTTGCCTTTATATCTGCTCTCAAAGTAATGAATTTGAATAAATTATATCCATTGCTTTTCAAGTCTCTTCCTCACTCTCTTGTTTTCTTAGCTGTGAAATGGGGATGATTATGTTTAATTCACCTATATTAGAATGTGAAAGCTGTTTGAAAAGTGGGCCATATTTATTACAAAGTCCTGTGGTGGTGATGGAAATAGTGATGGTTTGGGTAGTAGTGGTTTCAGTATTGACCTAGATGTTGAAGGTGAGCCAGCCTTCCAGCAACCTGAATTAAACTGAGTGGTTTAAGAGCTACAGCTGCTAACAAAAAGGTCAGCAGTTCGAATCCACCAGCCAGCTCCTTGGAAACCCTATGGGGCAGTTCTACTCTGTTCTCTACGGTCGCTATGAGCCGGAATCAACTCAGCAGCATTGGGTTTGATGTTTTTTGGTTTTTCGTTCTTAGCTCAGAGAGGTAATTTACCAAACTCTGCAACACACCAGCATGTCTGGAAGAATAACTCTCGATTCCTGTTGAACGGCTCTTTTGGGGAAAGAGATGATTTGTTACCAGACCCCCTGCAAAAGGAGAAGCTTCTATGTGAGTAATTATTCAGTATGTGAGACCCCCAGAACCCTCACTGCAAAACAGGAGAGACAACACAGTAGTGTTAATGAGTTTTAGTCAAAGTATAATTGATAATGCAACATCTTTTTTTTTTTTCCTGTTTTGATCACTGAAGTGAGGAAGATATTTTTCTTTAGCTTTGTAGCAAAGTATTGCTTAAGATTTTGCTAGAGGAGTGCAAAGGATTTTAAAAAATGGGTTATCATCTGTTTAAAAAAAAAAAAAGAATGTAAAGTTAGAAAATTCAAACGGTAAAAGAAAAGGTACAAAATAAAAACGAAAACCTCTTTTTTACTCCACCCCTAATATAGCCACTACTCTTATAATCCCTTTCAGAAGAAAAAGAAAAAAATATATCCTCATATGAATCTATATAGTTTTTCTTTTTAAGGACTCACAGAAGATTCTATGCACAGTCTACTTTTTTTTTGCTTAATATCTTAGAGAACCTTTTCAAGTGAACACAAAAAAATCCACATTATTATTTTTAAAGGCACCTATGGTATTCCATCTCATTAATGTATCATAATTATTTGAAGCCCCCTACTGATGGATTGGGACCCTGGTGGCACAGTGGTTAAGTGATACGGCTGCTAAGCAAAAGGTCAGCAGTTCAAATCTACCAGCTGCTCCTTGGAAACTCTATAAGGCAGTTCTATTCTGACCGCTATGAGTCGGAATCGACTACGGCACAGGTTTACTGATGGATTGTTTCCACTTTGGTGGTAGTTTCCACTTTTTGCTATTTTGAACATTGCTGTAATGAGCATTTTTGTATAGGTATCTTGACAAACTTTTGTGAGAAAATCTAAGGTAAATTTTTAGCAGTGGGATTGCAGAATCAAAGGGCCTGTGTATTTTAAATTTAAAACCAGAAAGGTTGCAGCAATTTGCCATCTAGCCAGCAGGTTCTGAGAGTGCTTATTTACTTATACCGTTGCCAGGATGAGTGTGAAAATAGGTAAATGTTTTTCCTGCCTTTTAGGTGAAAAACTAGTATCTCCTTGTAGTTTTGATTTACATTCTTTAATTATGCGTGAGATTGAGCAGCTGTATCATCTTTTCAAATGTTTTGGCTTATTTTCATTTTCATTAAACTGTGGAGAGAAAATTTAGATAGAGACGAAAGAGCCTAAGTTAGGGATAGAAAGGAGTAAAGGGAAGTGGGCAGAAAAAAGAAAGATAAAGATCCCTAAGACAAACCATGTCTCTTTCTCCTCCTTCCTTAGGGCCTATTGGCTTATCCTCAACTGTGCACAGACAGCTAGAAGCTGTGAACAGAGGTATTTCATGTCCTTCCAGACCAGAAAACCCAAGCTCTTTCATGGAATTATGTCTTCCTCCTTCTTAGTTTGTCCCCCTCCTCCAGCGGAGTGTTATCAGGCAGCCCTGGGACTCACATCTGATGGGCACTGAGGGGCCTTAAGGCTTTCCTTCCCTCTGATTTCCTTTCTTTCTCCCTCTCATTTCCTTTCTTTCTCTCTCTTATTTCCTTCTTTCTCCATTTCATTTTCTTTCTCCCTGAAAGCCTTCCTTTCCTCCCTTTTTTCTCATTCTTTCCCAAAGAACAGTTCTTCCCTCTCATTTCCACTTCTCTTTTCTCTGTGCCTCCCCTTTCCATCCTCTTTGTTTTATGTTTCCCTGGCCTTTGAATAGTTACATTATTGACCTGAAGTTTAATTTGTAGATTGTTTAAGTGTAGTTAATAACATTTAATGTATCTTTTTCCAAAATGTTAATGGGTTAATTGAAAGTTCCCATTCCTGCATCTCAAAATGAAAACAATAAAACATATTTAGTAACTTTGTGTTCATTTGTGACACACTTTTAAAATATCTTGGACCTATTAACTTGAAAAACAAAAATCTTCCTCTATCTTATTCTGAAGCTTTATATTTAATATTTAATAAAGTGTGCAGAAATTTAAACATTTTATAATTTTGAATCTGTCATCCTGGACTAAATCTCCCTCTTGAAGGAGAAACATGTTATAGGATTGCACGCCTGTGCTAATATTTGAATACAGTGCTTGAAGTTGCTTAGTTTCTATAGTTGAGCAGTAAAATTCTCAAGAAGGAAAAGGAAGTGTTTTTACTCATTTCCTTTCCCTTTGGCAGATTCGCTTATGCGGAGTTCACCACTTCTTAGGAGCAGACAGCTTCTTTATGATGATTTGGGTGACATAAACCCACGTCTTCGAGAACCTCGAGATCTCTTCGCACTCTTGTCTAGCAGTGGGCCACTGCTGGCTCCAAAATGGCCAATAGAATGTGAGGTCATCAAAGAAAACGTTCGTCATATTGGTAATGTGAATTACATGTGGTGTTCTTGCTTTTCTGACTCTATTACAAGATCTTAGAGTTACAAGTGCTGCATGCTAAAGTATAAAGCAGGACAGAATCAACATGCATTAGCTCACCCTGAAATGATTAAGCTCTTGGAAAATGATACATGCTCACCAAAATCAAAAGAGACCAGTGTGTAAACTAGAATACTTCTGAGTTTATTGGAATGTGAGGATACTTTCCTAGAGGCCAAAACATGTAAATACATTTATTTTCTAGATTATTCCCATCTCGGTATTAATATGCTTGAATGAATTTTATAAGAGTTGTATTTTTATCAGCCTTGGTATAACTGGTGAAGACCATATATGTTAGACTTAGGTTTATAACATATTTTTTACTGTTTTTAATTATAATTCAAGTTTATTGGCGTTTTTTACAGGAATAGTGGATACTTAAGACATTGCTGGTCATATTGATAAGCTCCTGGTATAAGCACAATCTTTAGCATTCATTTTATGAAACATTTACAAGAGTGAATTGCACTGAAAAGTGGGGACTTTACTAATTACTGGAACACTATGTCCACCAAACATCATGTCTCTGCTTTAGGCTGTGATGAATAAACAACTGGATGTTTCCTATTTTCTAACTCCACTTTTACAATAGTCATTCAGTAAATATTTTTTAAGCATTTACCATATGCTAAGAATAGTATTTGGTGCTAGAGATGTAATGATGAACAAGATGGAGTCAGCCAGAGCTCACAGACTTCTGAGGAAAGTAAATATATCACCAGGCAATTGCATAGAGTTTGGTCTCTCTGGGAACACCTACCCAACCTGGAAGATCAGAGAGGGTTTCCAAGAGGAGTTGGCTCTGAGATGTAAAGGTTGAGTTATAAATGATCCAAATGAGAAAAGTATTCTAGTTAGAGAAGGAGCGTGGTGTGTTGGGGAAACCATAGAGCATAGAGCATGAAAGGAAAGAGATGAGGCTGAAAATACAGGGAGGGGCTCAATGGGAACAGAACTGTTATTGGGGTGTTTGGAAATATATGGGGCACATTGAGTTGGCACAGAGACGGGGCAGTCCTAAGATCATCTGTCCCTACCCTGTACAGTTTTTAGATAAAAGTCCAAGATGATCTGGCTAGACAATAGGATTTTGCTGTTCCCTGTATAAGATAGTGATAGGAGCCCTGGTGGTGCAGTGGTTAAGTGCTTGGCTGCTAACCAGAAGGTTAGTGGCTCAATCCCACAAGCCACTTTACGGGAGAAAGATGCAGCAGTCTGCTTCTGTAAAGATTTACAGCCTTGGAAACCCTCTGGGGCAATTCTACTCTGTCCTGTTGTGTCACTATGAGTTGGAATTGATTCTTTGGCAATGAGCTTAGTTATTTTTTTAGATATAAGATAGTGGAAATGAGTGGGTATTAGACCAAGACAGAGAATTCCTGTGAGGATTTAGAACTGGTTACTATTTGGAAACCCTATGGGGCAGTTCTACTCTGTCCTATAGGGCTGCTATGAGTCGGAATTGACTCCAGAGCAACAATTGTTTTTTTTTTTACCAAGGATATAGGCAAGGAAGGAGGAATAAAGTGGGAAACTGGAATTTAGTATTTAAATTATTGCAGTGGTAATCCACTAAACCACTAGATATTAGAAAAGCATTTTTTTTTTTTTTTTGGTGAAAAAATACACAGTAAAACATACACCAGTTCAACAGTTTCTACATGTACATCTCAGTGACATTGATTACATTCTTCAAGCTGTGCAGCCATTCTTGCTTTCCTTTTTCATATTATTCCACCACCAATAAGATAAACTTACCGTCCCCTAAGCTTATCGTCTGATCTTTTGAGTTGCTGTTGTCAATTTGATCCCATATAGGTAATTTTTTAAAAGAGCACAGTGCTCAAGGCAGACATTTTTCACTAATTAAGCTAAACTATTGTTTGGTTAAAGATGACTTCAGGGGATAATTTTGGTTTAAGGTTTAAAGACTGTCTCAGGGCAGTAGTTTCCAGCCTCAAAGCCTCATCACCCCATTCCAAGAAATTAGCATTATCTTTTACTGAATTATATCTTTATATGCCCTTTACTTTCATCAGTGGCTATTGTACTTACAGTGATATTGAGAAGTTGCCCAAACCCATATGAGAAATTTCTTCTGGAATTCATTGCTAGTGGGAAAGCCTTGTTTCTTCTGAAACAATTGATACAGTTGCTCTTCTGTAGTTAAAAAATATGTAGGTGATCATGTTTCCCTGACTTTAAGGAAGCTCAGGGCTAAATTTTAAAGAACTATTGTACCAACTGTATTGACTTTTCTGTTGGCGTATATTTAGTCATCTTTTTCCTGCTCTTATACTTCAGTCTTCTATTTAAAGTTGATTATTTTTATTATATGTGCTTTTTGTAAAAATTTCCTCATAGTCTTTAGGGAAAGAAGCAAGACATAGTTATAATTTAAAAGCAAACTAGAAACTCAGGGTGAGAATTTGGTTTGACTCAACCAAAGTAGCCATTTGAATAATTATGTTAATTTTATATCAGGTCTAATAAAGTACCTTTTCTGTTATTTTTTATTTTGTGCACTTTTTTTATGTCTTCTTTCAGAGTGGGTTCCACCTCAACCGGAATATTTCTATCAACCTACAGGGAATGAAAAGGTACCAGAAATTGTAGGAGAGGAAAAAGGCACAGTTGTCTATCAGTTAGATTCAGGTATTGTTGTTACACTGAATAGAGAGTGAATAATCATGACAAAGTTATAATAAATGTATTTTCTATAATAAAAGTGATGCAAAAATTTGTAGTTTAATAATAAACTGTCTTTTCCAGACCAAACTAAGTGGGAGCCCTGATATTCATGACCAATCAACTTTAAAATTTTAATAGATTTTAAAAATGACAGTACATTTTTCTCAATAGTTCTAAGCCCGTCTTATAGCTTTTCCTTTATTCCCCTTCTTGAAAATGAGATGTTGGATAGGGGAGCTTGTTTTTCTTTTCTTCCCCTCCTGCATGTATATTAGTGAGTACTTTGTTGTATGTGTATATAATTGTCATTTACTTGGTGTTTTCCTGCATTAAGTTGCAGGCTCTCTAAGGATAAAATCTTGTCTTTTTAAAAAGTATCCAGAACACTGAACCCAATAACTAAAAGATACACCTTATTCTCAAGGGTATATGGAAGATTCCCCAGGCTAGACCATATGCTAGGCCATAAATCAAGTATTGATAAATTTGAAAGGATTTAAATCATATAAAATACGTTCTCTGATCACGAAAAAATAGAAACCAACAATGAAATCTGGAAAATCCACAGATACTTGGAAATTATACAACACATTTCTAAATCATGCATGGGTTAAAGAAGAAATCACAAGGTGTGTTAGAAAATATTTTGAATTGAATGAAAATAAAATTGCAACATATCAAAATTTATGGGATACAACCAAAGCACTACAGGGGAGTTTTATGGGTTTAAATGCCTGTGTTTGTGTAATCTAGTGGCATTTGAAGTCCTCTAACTTCAGCATCAGCCCAGAGCATTCCTATGAGATGGAGGTCAGGCATACCTCCACTCTCCAACCTTTTTACCAATTCTGACACCAGCTGTCCTCCCCATAGCATTCTTTCTACTTCACTGCTGCGTTAGATAATTCATTGCAGTTGGCAGATAGAACACATAGACCATAGTCTCAATTACTTGGTTTATCAGGCAAATAACAGTTTACAAATTGGAATCAGGATCAACTTGGAAGTAACAAGAACAGCTCAGGATAAAGTTTGCAGTCAGGACAGCTTACAATCAAGACAGCTCTCAGCTCCTTCTCAGCCATACCCACAAGTAGGCTGTACGTCTTAGCTGTGCCCACAGGCTGGCCCCCCTCAGGCCTAGCCTCTGCTGCCAGGCCCCACTCAGGCAAGTGCCACAGCTGTTTTGGTGCTGCTATTAAGTGCCTAGAGGCACCCCACTCCACCAGCATGCCTCCTGCCAAAGGCGCTCAGCTCTCTTGTTCCATGGGTCCTCTAGTCCACTGCAGTCATCTGCCATCTCATGCCATCTTCAATGTTAACAGCTCTCCTGGGTCTAGGAGGTTCTCAGCACAGGGACCCTGCATCCAAAAAATGCACTCTGCTCCCAGCCCTTCCTCTTGACAGTAGTGACGTCCTCCCTCAACCTCTGTGGAACTGGTCCTTTTAAGCCTAGCAGGATGGCAGAACTGACCAATCCCCTAGGTAGGCCACAGTCACCTAGTTTGCATAGTAAACAACCAATTCCTACAAGGGTTTACACAGTAAAGTGTCCAGTCCCTTTGCAAGATTGTGGCCTAGCAAATCATCTTGGCAGAACTACAAAGCCAGGGTCAGAAAGGCCATTTATAAAGAGAAACCCATTGCACTGCAATTTTTAAAGAAAGATCTCAAATCAATTACTTAAGCTTCTACCCTAATAAACTAGAAAAATAAGAGCAAACTAAACCCAAAACAAGCAGAAAGAAATAATAAAGATAACTATGGAAGTCAGTGAAACAGAAATCAGAAAAATAATAGAGAAAATCAAACAAAGTTGTTTCTTTGGAAATATCTACAAAATTGACAAAACTTTAGCTAGACCAAGCAAGAAAAAGGAGAGGAGACACAATCAAAATCATGAATGAAAGAAGGGATATAACCACCAACCCTACAGAAATCAAAAGAATTGTGAGATATTGCCATGAACAACTTTATGCCAACAATAGACAGACAAAATGGACAAATACCTAAAAAGACACAAATTACCAAAACCAACTCAAGAAGAAATAGAAAATCTGAATAGAATCTAACAAAAAAATTGAGTTAATAATATAAAGTGTTCCTGCAAAGAAAACCCCGGCACAGAGGGCTTGACTGGTGAATTCTATCAAACATTTAAAGGTGGAATAATACCAGTTCTTCGCAAACTTTGAAAACAAAGGAGGAGGAAATATTTCCCCATTTTTTTTATGAGGCCAGTATTGCTTTGATACCAAAGTGACACAAAGACATCATAAGGAAAGAAAACTACAGACCAATATTATTCTTGATACAGATGCAAAAATCCTCAACAAAGTATTATCAGACCTAATGCGGTAACATATAAAAAGGATTATACACCATAATAAGATTGGATTTATCCTTGGAAAACAAGGTTGGTTTAACATCTGAAAATCAAGAAAAATGTAGAAATAATTATAAATCTATGTTAATAGACATAATATATAAAGATGTAGTTTGTGACAGTAACATAAGGGGGAAGATGGAACTGCAGAGTTATTGTATGATATTGAAGCTAATTTGGTAATCTGTTTAAACTAGATTGTTATAAACTTAAGATGTTAATTGTAATCCCCATCATAGCAACTAAAATAATACCTTAAAAATACACTGAAAATGAAATGAGGGAATCAATCTAACACACATACACAAAGCCGTATTGGAGGAAGTGAGAAACAAAAAAGATATGACATACAAAAAAGAAATGGCAAAAGTAAATCCTTATCAGTAATTGCTTTAAATGTAAATAGTCTAAACTCTCCAATTAAAAGCAAGAGACTGCATGAATGGATTAAAAAACATGATCCAACTATATATTGTCTACAAAAGATTTACACTGGATCCAAAGACACAAATAAGTTGAAAGTGAAAAGATGGAAATGAATATTTTATGCAAGTAACCATAAGAGAGCTGAGTTAGCTGTATACTAATATCAGACAAAATGGACTTTAAGTCAAAAATTGTTACAAGAGACAAAGTCACTATATATTGATAAAAGCATCAGTTTGTCAAGAAGATATAACAGCTATAAACATGTATGCACCAAAAAACAAAACCCCAAAATACATTAAACAAATTGACAGAATTGAATGGAGAGATAATTCTACAGTAATAATTGGAAACTTAAGTATACTAGATTCAGTAATAGGACATATAGACAATATCAGCAAGGAAATGAGGACAAGACAGAGGGCTTGAGCAAAATGATAAACCAACTAGATCTAGCAGACATATATAGAACATTTCACCCAACAACAGCAGAATACACAGTCTTCCCAAGTGCACATGAATTATTCTCTAAAATAGGCTGTATGTTAGGCCACAAAACAAGTCTCAATAAAAGAGTTTGAAATCATACATAGTATCTTCTCCAATTACAGTGGAATGAAACTAAAAATCAGTAACAGAAGGAAACTGGAAAATTCACAAATATGTGGAAATTAAACAACATACTCTTTAAAAACCATTGGGTCAAAGAAGTAATCACAAGAAAAATTAGAAAATACTTTGAGACGAATGAAGACAAAAACAAAATACCAAACACAGCGAAAGCAGTTCTCAGAGGGAAATTTATAACTGTGTAAGTGCCTACATTAATAAAGAAGAAAGATCTTAAATCTGTAACCTAACTTTACACTTCAAGGAACTAGAAAAGGAAAAGCAAACTAAACCCAAAGCCAGCAGAAAAATGGAAATAGTATTATAGTGGAGATAAACAAAATAGAAAATAGAAAAAATGATAGAATCAGCAAGACCAAAAATTGATTCTTTGGAAAGATAACAAAATTGACAAACCTTTAGCTAGACCAAAAAAAAAAAAAAAGATGAAAATAACTAAAATCAGTAATGAAAGGGGAGACATTATTACTGACCTTACAGAAATAAAAAGGATTATAAACAAATTTCAGCAAAATTGCAGGGTACAAAGTCAACACATAAAAATCAGTTATTTCTGTACACTAGCAGTGGACAATCTGAAAATGAAACTGAAACATTTCTATTCACGATAGTATCAAAAAGAATAAAACATTTGGGAATAAATTTAAGAACAAAAGAATACCAAGACTTGTACTCTGAGAACTATACAATACTGCTGAGAGAAATTTTAAAAGATCGAGATAAATGGAGAGAGATTCTATGATCATGAATCGGAAGACTCAATATTGTTAAGATGGCATTCCTTCCCAAATTTATCTATAGACTAAATCCCTATCAAAACCACATCAGGCCTGTTTTGCACAAATTGACAAGCTGATTCTAAAATTTTTATGGAAATCAGAGGACCCAGAATAGTCAAAAGTATTTTGCAAAGGATAAAAAAAGGTGGAGGGCTCACACTTCCCAGTTTTAAAACTTACTATGAAGCTTTTTATAAAGGCCACAAGGCGATGTGGTGATGGCATAGGATGTACATATATATAAATGGAACAGAATTGAGAATCCAGAAATAAACCTTTACTTTTATAGTCAATTGACTTCCAACAAAGGTGCCAAGGCAATTTAATGAGGAAAGGATAGTCTTTTCCACAAATGGTGGTAGAAAATTTGATGTCCGTAGACAAAAGGATTAATTTAGGCACTTACCTCACACCACACACAAAAATTAATTCTAAACAGATCATAGGCCTAAATGTAAGAGCAGAAATTATAAAATGGAAGAAAACATTGAAGAAAATTGTCTTCCCTCTGGGTTAGAGAAAGAGTTTTTAGATATGACACCAAAAGCCTGATCCGTAAAATAAAAAATTGATATCTTGGACTTCATCTAAATTTAAAACTTTTGCTCTTCCAAAGAGACCATTAAAAAAACAAAAAAGACACACAGACTGAAAGAAAATACTTGAAAATCATGTCTGGTAAAGGACTTGTACCCACAATCCATAATAAGAAGATGAACAACTCAACTAAAAATGGACAAAAGATTTGAATAGACATTTTACCAAAGGAGATATACAAATGGCTAATAAGCACATGAAAAGATGTGTAACACCATTGGTCATTAGAGAAATGCAAACTAAAACCACATCACACCTACAAGGATAGCTATTAAAAATGATAATAATAAGTGATAGGGAGGATGTGGAGCATGTGAAATTGATGAATGTGAAGAATTGTTTGAATCATTGCAAAGTCATTGACAAATGGAGATCTGGGAATTTTTCATCATTTAACAAAGAAAGCAAGATACGACAACTTGGATGTTCTGGATACCTATGAATATCTCTGGACATCATATGAATATCATGGGACAAAGAAAAGTCGTTGGGAAAACTATGAAGCACTAACATAATTTTGTAAAAGTAACTGCAAAAATCAAAGATGTCATATAGCCCCCTCACTAAATTGTGTCTGAAAAATTGCAAATCCTCCCCCCAAAAGTTAGCAACACTTTATTATTCCAAGAATTAAAAACAGGTTGTAATTATAATCTAAATTTTGTTAAGTAAGATAAAATAAACTTTATAATGTTAGTTTTAGCTTCATTTTCAAGATAAAATCTCAATCAAAAGCTTTTCATTAGTAACTATGATATTTTTGTTCCCCTCTTAAGCAAATTCACCCATACCAATTATTCTCAAATGTCTAGTTTCATAATGTTTAAATCTGAAAAGAGATAGTAAAAAATTGTATAAAGTGTACTTTTATCTTCTATTTTTGGTTTTCCATTTTATCATTTTTAAATTAGTGAATAGATACTATTTGTATCTTTTTTATTTTTTAGAACAAGATTGCAGATGTTTTCAGATCCTCCAAAAAAGTAGTTGAAATAACATTGTATCGTATTCTACCCAATTGCAAACATTTAGAATATCATTTTTTTGGCAACATCCTTTTAAATTCGGGTTTAAATGAGTTCACACATTATCTGAGTTGCCAAGGGTATCAATACAGCAAAAGGAAATGTTCTAACCCACTAATAGCCTTCAAAGAACTACGTTGTTGAAAATTAAAAATCTCAGCAAGGAGAATTGAGAATTTGAATATTAATTTTTTTTAACCTAGAATACTGCTCAACACATAGAAGAGTTCAATAAATATTTGCTGAATGAATGGATTCTGAGTGGGACCTAGTCTAAATATGTCTCTCTTGTGTGCAGTACCCACTGAAGGTTCCTATTTCACCAGTTCCAGAGTGGGAGGCAAACGAGGAATTATCAAGGAACTCGCTGTCACCTTGCAAGGACCAGACGATAACACTCTGCTGTTTGAATCAAGATTTGAGAGTGGGAATCTGCAAAAAGCTGTCAGAATGTAAGTAACAAAGAATTTCCCAAAGGGATGAAAATTGGAGGAGTGTCTGAGAGATGTCTTCAGGAATAATGTTAATAGGAATGTTTGCAAAAAAGAGAGAGGTGATGTCAAATGGTTATGAGGATGAAATAGAAGAGTGGAATAATTGCGACTCATATTTTTCCCAGAGTAAAGTATTATCTAAATTGTTTCTTCTGCTTATAAAATAAATGAGTGCTCATATAAAATACATAACATAAAAAGCTCAAGTCTTGTAATTATTTCTCCCTGAGACAGCTACTGGAGCCCTGGTGGTGCAGTGGTTAAGAGCTTGGGCTGCTAATCGAAAGGTCAGCAGTTTGAATCCACCATCCATCTCCTTGGAAACCCTATAGGGCAATTCTGCTCTGTCTAGGGTCACAATGAGTTGGAATCAACTCAATGGCAACGATTTTTTGGTTTTGGAGTTAGCTACTGTTAACAGATTGGCATATACACCTTATTCTTTTTTTTTAAGTTTTTTTTTTATTGTACTTTAGATAAAGGTTTACAGAACATACTAGCTTCTCATTAAACAGTTAGTACACATATTGTTTTATGACATTGGTTAACAACCTCATGACATGTCAACACTCTCCCTTCTCGACCTTAGGTTCCCCATTACCAGCTTTCCTGTCTCCTCCTGCTTTCTAGTCCTTTGCCCCTGGGCTGGTGTGTCCCTTTAGTCTCGATTTGTATTATAAACCCATAAAAACCCATTGCTGTCAAGTTGATTCCAACTCCTAGCGACCCTATAGGTTTTGTTTTATGGCCCTGTTTAATCTTCAGATGAAGAGTGAACCTCACGAGTGACTTCATTATACTGAGCTAAACGGGTATCTGGGGGCCTTACTCTTGGGGTTTCTCCAGTCTCTGTCAGGCCAGTAAGTCGGGTCTATTTTTGTGTTAGAATTTTGTTCTACATTTTTCTCCACTCTGTCCAGGACCCTCTATTGTGATCCCTGTCAGAGCAGTCAGTGGTGGTAACTGGGCACCATCTAGTTGTACTAGACTCAGTGTGGTTGAGGCTGTGGTAGTTGTGGTCCATTAGTCCTTTGGACTAATCTTTCCCTGTGTCTTTAGTTTTCTTCATTCTCCCTTGCTCCCAAAGGGGTGAGACCAGTGGAGTATGTTAGATGGCCACTCACAGGCTTTTAAGACCCCAGATGCTACTCACCAAAGTAGAATGTAGAACATATTCTCTATAAACTGTGTTATGCCGGTTGAGCTAAATGTTTCCGAGACCATGGACACCTTATTCTATATGTGTGTGTATATGTGTAATATATACAAATTATATATCTTTAAAAATAAAAATAGAATAATGTTACACATACTGTTTTACAAATCACTTTTTTCACTTAATAAGTTTTAGGTCTTTTTTTGTTAGGACCACAGTTCTGCATCTTAATTTTTAATAATGCATGTTATTCTGTTGTATAGATATTCCATACCTTATTTACCCTGTCCTAAAATGATGGGAAATTGAGATGTTTATAATTTTTTGCTTCAATGAATTAATAGAATTAATGCCCTTATGCATTTATATTTTTACGTATTTGTGACTTTATGGGCTAAATTCTTAGAAATGAAATTGTTGAGCCAAAGGGTTTGAACCTTTTAAGTATTACTAGTTTTTGCCAAATTGTCCTCCAATGAGATTTCCATCCCATCAACAGAATATGAGTACCTTTTTCCCAGTGCTGGAATACCAATCAGAGGGGGAAATGGTGCCTTATTTTAATTTGCGTTTCTTTATGCATATGGGTGAATACTTTTTCATATGTGTACTGGCCATTTGTATTTCCTCTTCTTCGAGTTAGTCCTGCTTCTTTTAAACAAGGCGAATCCATTCCAGAGACAGCCCCTCATCTTCAAACAATTTATTAGTGGAGCTAAAAATAGCACTGGAGACTTAAAGATTTCTTTCTCAAAGGTGATCTCCAGGATGGAGCTAGCAGCCTGCAAGACTCAGGCCCCACTACTGTTAACCATGTTTCAGAGAATGTATTAGGTGGTTAGAAACTGCTGCTGGACACTCTAGAGAGATAACCAAGAAGCTCACAGAGCTCCCAAACATCCTGTACAACAGTATACATTTTGGGGACTCTTCCTGCCCCACCCCAAATAAACTTTCCTCCCCCAAGTTCCTGTTAGACTAATATGTGGGTTGAAGAACTAGGTAAATTAGAAAATATATATTTGATATCACAGGTTTTTCTGTAGTAATAAGATCTATTTTTACCAGGGAAAAACAGTATTTTCCCAGCTTTTTTTTTTTTCTTTTTTTTTTTTTGAGGGATGTGTTGGGTTACAGAAGGAGCCCTGGTGGTGCAGCGTTTCAGCACACAGCTGCTAACTGAAAGGTCGGCAATTTGAAACCACCAGCCGTTCCATGGGAGAAAGATGGGGCAGTCTGCTTCTTTAAAGATTTATAGCCTTGGAAACCCGGTGGGGCAGTTCTGCTCTGTCCTATAGGGTCACTGTGAGTCGGAATTGACTTGATGGCAGTGAGTTTTTTTAGGGTTTTCGTTGGGTTACTGAGATGTTCTTCAATTTTCTCTATTACAGAGACACCTATGAGTATGAGCTTACCTTGCGAACTGACCTCTACACCAACAAACACACTCAGTGGTTTTATTTTCGAGTTCAAAACACCAGAAAGGATGTCACCTATCGATTCACCATCGTCAACTTGCTAAAGCCCAAGAGCCTTTATACTACAGGGATGAAGCCACTCATGTACTCCCAATTGGATGCCAACACCCACAACATTGGCTGGAGGAGAGAGGGAAATGAAATCAAGTACTATAAGAACAACACAGATGACAAGCAGCAGCCCTTCTATTGTCTCACATGGACCATTCAGTTTCCACATGACCAGGACACATGCTTCTTTGCACACTTCTACCCATATACATACACTGATTTGCAATGCTACCTCCTGTCAGTGGCAAACAATCCTGTCCAATCCCAGTTCTGCAAGCTCCGTACTTTATGCAGGAGCCTAGCAGGAAATACTGTCTACCTACTTACCATCACCAACCCATCCCAAAGCCCTCAAGAGGCAGCTGCAAAGAAAGCTGTGGTCTTCAGCGCAAGAGTCCACCCTGGGGAAAGTAACGGCTCCTGGATTATGAAAGGCTTTTTGGACTTCATCCTTAGCAACTCCCCAGATGCCCAGCTCCTCAGAGACCTCTTTGTCTTCAAGGTGGTACCCATGTTAAACCCAGATGGAGTAATTGTGGGGAATTATCGATGTTCATTGGCTGGAAGGGACTTGAACAGGCATTATAAGACCATTCTAAAGGATTCTTTCCCTTGCATCTGGTACACCAAGAACATGATAAAGAGGTGAGAGCCTTTATCTATTGATCTCTATGTGAATGCTGTGAGCACTAGCACCAGATACCCCCACCTGATGGGGTGTGAACTTTCTTCCAGTGTTATAGGAGTTGGATATGGCTTTGGAGATAGTCTTTACCATTCTGTTCGCAGTCAAATGGGTTTATTAGTTTTTAAACTTCTAACCCCAAGCTTATCTTTGGTTTGAAATGGGGCGTGCAACCTTTCAGCAAGTAAAGTCAGTTCACGGATAAGTGAAGTGCTTAAATAGAAAAATTCAGAAGTCAGGAGAGTTCATAGTCTTCATTTAATCTTCACATTCACCCTGTGAGGTGAGTACAATCAGTATTCCCATTTGGTATATGATGAGGAAATGGTAGTACAGAAAGATTAAGTAACTTGCCCAAGGACATACAGCTAGTGATGGAGTAGATATTTGAACACAGGCTGTCAGTTTTCAGAGTCTGAGTTTCCTTATCACCATCTTATATTGCCTTTCATGAGGAAAGGGAAATAAATCGGTAATTTTCCAGCCCTGTGTGAAAGCAGTTGAGCGCTATGATGTAACAGAGCACCAACCTTAAAGGATCTTGCGTTTCGTTGGAAATAAAAATACAACATATAGGAATATGGGAATGCGTGCCTTCTAACCGTATCTGTGGCAAAGGGTGGGAGCCATGGTAGGCAAAATGGCCAAGAGCATGTGCAAGAGCATGTGTTTGGGAGAGGGACAGACTTGGGTTTGAAACCTGCTTTTACTACTGGCTGGCTTTGTGATCTTGGCCAAGTGATTTAACCTCTCTGAGCTTCATCTTCCTGATTTGTAGAATGAGTATAATAATACCTGCCTTGTGTGGTGACCGTGAGGATTAAATGAGATAATCCATGTAATCTGTTTAGCATAATACCCAGCACATTGTAAATGTGTGGCAGTGGTGGCCATTTTTGTTATCATCCTCTTCATCCTATCATCATCATCATGGAGAAAGTGAACATGCTTGGAAGGTTGGAAAACCTGGGTGTCCTAGACAAGCTGTTCTATAGATTTCAAGAAATAAAAGGCCCCTTAGGCTAGCTCTAATTGAGCAGGTTTCATTTGAGACTACGGTAGGCGACCAGGAAACAGAATATCTGGGCCTTATAGGAATTGGCCCTGGAAAGTAAGGAACTTAGGCTTTCTTTGGTTCTGCCTTTTTCATCCCTGCAATTACAGCCTTTCTGCCTCTCCCCACAGGTCTGCACCAGGGTGAGCTTTCTTTCAGTAGGTTTCCTCCCCTTCCTTACCAATTCATACATGGCCTACCCTACACCTCTTTCCACATCAGGACTTTTCCATGTCAAGTCCCTCTAACTGGTGGGGGCGAGGGTGCTGATGACTTATTTACAACAATGGTTGAGAATGGGAGGAGGACTGCTGAGAAGGGAGCTTGGACAGGCCAGAGACCCCAGACAAGAAGACATTTCAGCAGGGAAAGGCATGTGAGGCAGACCAGTTTGTGTAGACAGTTGAAGCTAGAGGGTAGGAGGAGAAAATATTGTCTAAAAAGGGTGTTTAGTCTAATGCAAAAAACATTGAAGGCCATCAGTTGAAATTTTCTTAGGAGGAAAGGTATCAACAACCATACTGAAGAAAGAGATTCCAAAAGATCCTTGGAATATTCTTGATTATTCACATGCATTTGGATGTCCACTGAGTCCTTTGTTTACTCCCCACCCCCACCATAGACTTCTTGAAGAAAGGGAAGTTCTCTTGTATTGTGATTTCCACGGCCACAGCCGTAAGAATAACATCTTCTTGTATGGCTGTACTAACAACGATCGCAAGTACTGGCTTCACGAGCGAGTCTTTCCTTTAATGTTAAGCAAAAATGCACCAGATAAGGTAAGCACACATAAGGTAATTTTCTGTCCATTGACTAAGGGAGACAGAAACTCACTGCTTCCTATACTTAGTATTTGATTCGCCACTTTGTATCTCTTTGTATTATCTTGGTTAAATACAGTGAAACCTGTGGGAGCCAGAACTCACCGAGACTGCCTTGTTTTTCAAGGTCTCATGAGTTTTCTGCATTTGACAGTCTTATCACTTTTCTATTGCTTGTTTTAATGGAAAATATTTGAGTTTTCCTTCTCTGACATGTTTCTGCCTCACACAGCTTCCGGCTTTCACAGGTTTTACTGTACCTGGACTTCAAGAATTTAGGAAAATGTGGCTGTAAAATTTGCTCTGCGTCCATAACTGGTGAATGGATAAATGAAATGTGGTACATCCACACTACAGAATGTTATTCAGCAGTAATAAGGAATCAAATGCTGATACATGCTCCAGCATGGGTGAATCTTGAAAACATCATGTTAAGTGAAAGGAAGCAGTCACAAATGACCACATATTGTATGATTCCATTTATATGAAATATCTGAATAGGCAAATCTAGAGAGACTTCTTGGAAGTAGATTAGTGGCTGCCTAGGGCTAAGTGTAAGGAGTGTGGATTGGGGAGTGACTGTTGATGGGTACAGGTATTTTTTGGAGGGAGTGATGAAAATGTTCTAAATTTAGATGGAGGTGACAGTTGCACAACTCTGTGAATATACTTAAACCTTTGACTTGTGGATTTTAAATGGGTGAATTTTATGGTGTGTGAATTATCTCTCAATAAAGATGGTTTTTGAAAAAATTGTTCTGGTTGCTTCTCCTGGGCACAAACATAAACTTTTTTTTTTTTTTTTTTAAATTGTGCTTAGGTGAAAGTTTACAGAGCAAATTAGTTTCTCATTAAACAGTTAATACACAAATTATTTTGTGACATTGGTTGCCAACCCCATAATATGTCAACACTGTCCCCTTCTCTGCCCCGGATTCCCTGTTTCCATTCGTCCAATTTTCCTGTCCCTTCCTGCCTTCTCATCTTTGCTTTTGGGCTGGAGTACCCATTAGTCTCATATATATGATTGAACTATGAAGCACCCCCCTCACATGTGTTGTCATTGGCCTTGTTTAAAAAAAAACAAACAAACAAACCTGTTGCCATTGTGTCAGTTCTGACTCATAGCAACCCCATAGGACAGAGTAGAACTGCCCCACAGGGTTTCCAAGGAGCAGCTGGTAAGTTCGAACTGCCAACCTTTTCGTTAGCAGCCAAATGCTAACCACCGTTCCACCAGGGCTAATCTTTGGACAAACTTAAACTCTTGGTAGGTAGAATTGTCTATCATCTTTAATCCTGTGGCTGCAGTGCAAGAAGGGATTGGAGGACAAAGAAAATACTAACATTATATGAGCCCCCACAGAAAAGTTTACATAATATGAGATAACAAATAACTGTAAGATATTAAAAGGCTAATGAGAACAACTTAAAATTTTTAATGACTGAGTAACAGCTCTTTGACAGTTGGGCATATACAGTCCCTGCATTTAGAAATTGGTTTTTAGCATCTTAAATAGATCCATAAAATGTAACTGTCATTAGAAAGAAGAAATTAGGTTGGGATTAGAAAAGTATTTAAATAATAGTTCAGATCTTCTCATGTAAAGGTATATGAGACAAAATGTTAAGTGAGGAACTGCTGCTCATATGTAAGAAGAAGGAGTTATATGGACTCTTCAGCCTTTCTTTTCTTCCTTCCTCTTTTCCTCCACTCCTCTCTTCCTTAGTATTTTTATGAAATGTACTTTCGGAAATAATATATAGACACCACGGGAACCATTCTTGTATCATATCAATGAATCTTAGATGTCTTACATTTGCCTGTTTATGATTAACAGAGAGTTTGGATTTCTCTTTAGTTCTCTTTTCATAGTTGTAATTTTAAGGTCCAAAAGTGCAAAGAAGGAACAGGACGGGTAGTTATGTGGCGGATGGGAATCCTAAACAGCTACACCATGGAGTCTACCTTTGGCGGGTCCACCCTAGGTAAGCTCATCATAGGCTAGCGTGGCAAGGGGAAGCCAAGCACAGCACCTAGGGAGATGAAATCCTTTTGAATGTTGGGGAAGTAATTGACCTAGAGGATTTCTTATCTGTGACTTATGCTAAATTTGAGTACTCAAAATATGTATGTGAAATATAATACTTGATGGGGCAGTATAGCATAGTGGTTGATAGGGCTCTGGAATCAGGTGGATCTGGGTTTGAATTTCAGCTCCATTTAAAAGTTGTGTGATCCTGGGTAAGTTACTTAACTTCTTGCAACCTTGTTTTCCTTTAAGTGGCAATAATAGTACCTGCATTATATGTACTGTTTAATGGGATTGTTCTTGTTGTTGTTAGGTGCTGTCGAGTCAATTTCAACTTGTAGCAACGCTATATGACAGAGTAGAACTGCCCCATAGGGTTTTCTAGGCTATAATCTTTATGAAAGCAAATCGCAAGTCTTCTCCCACAGAGCCGCTGGGTAGATTCAAACTGCCAGCCTTTTGGTTAGCAGCTGAGTGCTTAACCATTGCACCACCAGAGTGCCTCGTTTAATGGGATAGTGCATGTAAAACATTTGGCATAGTGAATAAAACCTCATAATTGTAGCCATTAGGATTGCAAACTATTTTTATTGTCAAAGATTCATCTGAACCAAACTATAGCTAGAAAGGGAGCTACCCCATCCAGAAACATAGTATTCTAGAATCAGAGATGGTATTTTTAAAGAGATAATTGTGGATTGGATTTGCATTCAGTCATTAAGATTTAATAAAAATAATGTTGATGGATTTTTCCAGGCAGTAAAAGAGACACCCACTTTACTATTGAGGATCTGAAATCCCTAGGCTATCATGTCTGTGACACCCTTCTGGATTTCTGCGACCCTGACCAAACCAAGGTACAAATGGGTTTCAAGAAATGTAGTGATGCTACCATGATAGTCAGTCCATTGGGATTATAGGTGATACTTTATTTTCCCCTTAACATTTTTTGAAAGTTTTCATGAACAAAGAAATAATAAATCCCCCAGCCTACACACTCTCAGCAAATGGTCTAACCTCATAATTCACTGAGAAGATAGACACCATCCTGCAAGTTTTACTTCAGCACACCTCTCCCTCACTCCTAGCTTACCTATGGCAGCACCAATTCTTACTTCCTTTTCTCCTGTTTCAGAAAAGCAGGTGTCCTTTCCCTTCTCCAAAACCAACACTGCCCTTTGTGCATTTGGCGACCTCTCCTACAGCGTCCCTAAGGTCTTCCCTGATTAACCACCTCTTCTCTTTTCTGTATCCTCAGTTTTTTCTTCTTACTTCTTCTCCTCAACCGCAGTGTTCTCAAGCTGCCCTATCCTAAAACACAAACACAGGTTTCCTTTGGCCTTGTTTCTCTATTTCCCTTCATCACTTAGCTTCTTAAAAGGGAGTCTGTACTCATAGTCTCTAACTTACCTCTCATACCCCTCCAGAAATGTTAGCCCTGGGAGCATTATCGATATCCACCACCCTGAATGCAATTGTTTAATAAAAAATATTTAAAGGAGAATTTGACTACCCTGCAGCCTTGAGTCATCTTTGCCACTGACAAAAGTCTGAACAACCCCCTTCTAACATTTCCTTCCTTGCTACTCAAAATCATAAAATAAAGCAGACCATTACATTGTTTAAAAAGTTTATCATTGGCCTGAGAACAGCAGCTAAAGCAATACTCATTGATGTCCTGCCCTGAAAAAAAGTCTACACGTTCCTACAGCTCATACAATTTGTCTGTTAACGTGTCCTTAGTAGCCGGGGTTGCAGCTTATTCATCTTTGTTTCACCAGCAATAGGTAAAGTGCCTTTCAGAGTATAATTAGTAAATACTTGATAAATAAATAAATGATCAAAAATAATTCTTTGTTTCACTTCACAGTTCACACAGTGTCTAGCAGAGCTCAAAGAGCTCTTACAACAGGAAATTCATAAGAAATTCAGTGAACTTGGACAAGATATGGATTTAGAAGGAAGTTGGAGTGACATCTCTTTGTCTGACATTGAATCCAGGTGACAAACCTCGTATCAAAGGAAATCCAGAGAAGTTCTACCTTTTTAAAAAGTTTTGTTATTTTGTTTGCTCTGTTTTTGTTGTTGTTGTTGTTTTTGGTTTGGTTTAGTTTTATTTTGGACCTCAGGTGCAAAAAGTTGACTAAATCATACTCCTCAGTCATGGCACACTTCAATGCACTTAATTCCTTCAACAGCTATGTACCAAGTACCTGTTCTTTGCTAGGCTTCATTCTAAACACTAGAAAGGGGTAAGGAGTTTGTGTAGGGCCTTGTAGGCCATTGTAAATAAAGCCTTCGGCTTTTACTCCAAGGGAGATGGAAAGCTTTTGGAAGGTTTTAAGCAGAGAAATGTCATGATCTGACTTAGTTTCTAATTTCAACAGGAATACTGTGGCTGCTGTGTGGAAAATAGATTGTAAGGGGGAAGTCTAAGCAGGGAAACTAATTATGAAGCCAGTAAAATAATACAGGTGAAAGATGATGGTGACTTAGACCAGAATGTGGTGGTGGTGGAGTGGTGTGAATGGGTCAGATTCTAGATACATTTTGAAGTTACACCCATTGGGATCTGTTTATGGATTGGATATGAAACATGAGAGAATGAGGACATGAAAGGGGGAGGAGACAGTTTGTGGGTGAGGACTTTAGATTAGTCTAGCTGTGCATCTAAAACTTTCGAAAGGAGAATCGGAGTGATAAAAGTAATGCTCTTGGTGTCTGACTTGTAGATTGCTTATTATTAAATCTACTTATTTATACAGTCAGCAAATTTTTACAGACTACCTAGTAAGTTCCTGGCTCTCAGAATTGGTACTGGCCAGACTGCTCCCAAACAAATCACAGTCCCCCACTCTTCACTAGGGCTATGCACTGAGAATCCTATAGCCTTTCCCAACTACTGCCAAGGGCAACTTTCCCCATCTGGCCAGTGTTCACTTTGACACATGGATGGTGAACTCCTTGGCACCAGGGGCTCTGCCTCATTCATCTTATCCCTGTGACTGGCACGGAGTAGGTGTTCAGGATAAATGAGTGAGTGAATGAATGAATGTGCTTGCCGAGAGTTTCTGAGTCATTGAAATACAGACAATGTGGGCAAACAGCAGACTATCCTAGTCCTATGCAGCTAACCGGAAGATGTTATACTTCCTGGACGTGTTAATAACAGTTATTTCCCTTCTTTTCTTTTGGAAACAGCACCAGTGGGTCTGACAGCTCCCTCTCAGACGGTCTTCCCATTCACCTACTGAACATAGCAGATGAGGTGAGATTATTTAGACCCTTACACCCAGGAATGTAACAGCCTTAAAAATAACATGACATTACCGGATAATTTAGTGGAATTTTGCAGAACGCAAACAAGATTGTAATTTCCTTCTACAATCAGAAAACATAGCAATAGTATCCTAACTGGTCACCCTGCCCTGGAGGTTTTCATTTTATCCTTTATAACTCACTTTAAAAAATCTAGGGAATAAAAAATATGGGGACTCCATATTTATTCCATAGTTTTAACTAACAGTAAAAATCATGTTGAGAGATAGAGGTTATTAAAAATGACCCATACTTTAAAAAAAAGTTACTCATATAATCTTTTTATATTTCTGTATATTAAGTAATTGTTTTGCTCCATCTGCTTACAGACTTTTTTTTGCATGGATGCCATAGAGCTTAAGGAAAAACAACACATTTGTTTTGGTTTATTATACACATGATTAACCAGTAAAGAAAGAGTTCTCTCCAGCGTAGGATGAGATTAAGGCTGCGTCAGGAGGAGCCAGCCATGTCAAACTGTGCCCTACAGTTTCTTCTGCTGGATTTGCAGCAACATCAGTATAAGCTTCATCACACAGTGGGTTCCTGGACAATCAGTCTCAGCTGCATTTGCCACTAAAGCCACCTTGTAGTCACAACTAAACTGAGTCTTTTAACCACAAACATCTAATTAAAAACAAAAAACAAAAAAAAAACCCCATTGCTGTTGAATCGATTCTGACTCATAGCCAACCCTATAGGACAGAGTAGAACTGCCCCATAGAGTTTCCTAGGAGCAGCTGGTGGATTCGAACCACTGACCTTTTGGTTAACAGCTGAGCTCTTAACCACTGAGCAACCAGAGCTCCAGCACATCTAATAATCAGTATTATCTGGACCTGACATTAATGCTATAAGTAAGCTGATTTCATATGTTAAATGACAGATATTCAGTTATTGGTATAAGTGCGCCTTTGGTGGTGTATCTACAATAGTGAGGTTTTGGGTTGTTAAATAAGGAGCAACCTCTGGCAAGGCCACTGAACTATTTGTTCATTCTCCAAACAACGATGCAGCATGGTGAGGGCCCACATACTGGATTAGCTGTTGTGTCTTGAATGTTGTGTGAAAAGAATGCCATGTGTACGCAGGCAGTTGGCTCTGGAATCCTAAGTGACTGGTTTCTCTGTACTTTCTGGAATAGTTGAAACAGAAGAAGATGTATAAGAAGAAGAAAAAGAAGCAACTCCAGACTAGAAAACAGCGAAATGAGCAATATCAGAGAAATAATTTGATGCGAGAGTTAAAGTTAACCGAAGATGCCTCAGTAAGAAAGCCTGCCGCCTGCTTCTGTCTGGTCACAGGGTATTCCATCGAGGGAACAGGAAAAGGGGTTAAGATTTACTCTAAAGCAGAAAGGGGTTGGGGATTGGGAGGAGACGCTTTCTGTTTTGAGTTCAGAGACCTTTCATAGCATAGCAAGTTTAGGTTTTGATCAAGTCTGGATTTCCAGAAGAGAGAGGTGGTACTGGAAAAGTGGTGGCTGGAGCAAGTCCAGAGTGGCTGGGTGGCTGAGGAATCAGGCCTGGTCTAGGCTGAGGACACCTGGATAGCTCCTTCCCAATCTTTCTCCTGGCTGTCACACCCAGACCACAACCTCTGCTTCTTAAAGATGAGAAAGCTTTCAGAGGTGGTGTTGCTATTGGGTAAATTGGGTCAATTGTGTATGGATCTGTTAAAAAATAATTCTTTTGTTCTCAATCCTTTTAGGAAAGGACAGGATTTGCTTCTGCTCTGCAAAAGCAGCCTACCTTTTTCAAAAATTCAGAGAATCCTAGTTCTACAACAATGAAAAATGACAAACCAAGATTTAATGAGGTAGCTTTTTGCTGTGCTTTTTGTCACATAACTTGTCTGATTTCTCCAGTACAGCGTGTCTCTCCAGGAGGCCGAAGAATGCCGTAGCCATCTATGTTATCCTTATCTGCAAGTGCCACTGGGAGGAGGGCAACACTAGAATTGGTGGGGACACTGGCGCTGCATTGGATTAGACACCCCTGAAGGCTAACATTAAATATTAGTGATTTGTGATTTTTTGCCAAAAACATCAGAACAGGCTGCTTTACAGTCTTTCCACCTACCCATCCATGCATCCATCTAATAAATTTTATTGCTAACATACTAAGTGCCTCTATTGGAATACATTGAACAAAACACTGTCCTTGCCTCAGGGACCTTAGACACTGGTAGGAATTTTAACAAGTCCACAGGAAATTACATCACAGTAAGGGTGTGGTGGGAACACAGAGGACAGGCACTCAACCAGCTTTTGGGTTGTTTTCGTACTTTGGAGTCTTGTGGCTATAAAATCCTTGATTTTTTTTATGTATAAGAATATGTTTTGATACAATAATAGCTGATTTTTAGCGGACAGGGTGCAAGAATGCTACCCTGTGGTTAACAATGTTATAATGAGGCCCCCCTGCATTATACTGGGGAACCCCCAACAGAACACAACTGTCCCTATTCAGTATTGATGGTCTCTGGTGTCTAATGTAGTAGTGGCAAGAGCACAAGTTTGAATTCTGTCTAAAATTCAAATTCTAGCCTCACTATTTAATATTCCATGAGTTACTTAACCACCTGTCTTAGTTATCTAGTACCACTATAACAGAAATACCACAAGTGGATGGCTTTATAACAAAGAAAAATTTATTCTCTCACAGTCTAGTGGGCTAGAAGTCCAAATTCAAGGCACCAGCTCCAGGGGAAGGCTTTCTGTCTCTGTTGGCTCTGGGGGAAGGTCCTTGTCATCAATCTTCCCCTGGTCTAGGAGCTTCTCAGGTGCAGGGACCCCAGTCCAAAGGACGTGCTCTACTTCTAGCACTGCTTTCTTGGTGGTATGAGGTCCTCCTGTCTCTCTGCTTGCTTCTCTCTTTTGTATCTCAGAAGAGATTGACTTAAGACACAACCTAATCTTGTAGATTGAGTCCTGCCTCCTTAACGTAACTACCTCATTGACATCAGAGTTAAGATTTACAACACATAGGAAAATCACGTCAGATCACAAAATGGTGGACAGTCATGCAATACTGGGAATTGCCCTAGCCAATTAGACACGTTTTGCGGAGACATAATTCAATCCATGACACTACCTTAGGATTCAGTTTCTGCCTTTGAAAAATTGTTGGTGTTACTTGCCATCAAGTCGGCTCTGACTCATGGCAGCCTTACGTATAACAGAATGAAACATTGCCCACCTTCATGATCATTGGTATGTTTGAGTCCATTGTTGTTGTCAGTCCATCTTATTGAGGGTTTCCTTCACCTTTGCTGTGCCTCCACATTACCAAACATGGTGTTCTTTTCCAGTGATTAGTCCTTCCTAATGACGTATCCAAAGTGAGTCAAAGTCTCAGACAACATTCTGTATTCCATATGGCTTTCACTGGCTAATTTTCAGAAAAATGTTCTTGTTAGGTGCTGTCAAGTTGGTTACAATTCATAGCAACCCTACCTACAATGGAACAAAACACTGCCCAGTCCTGTGCCATCCTCATGATCATTGTTATACTTGAGCCCATTGTTGAAGCCACTGTGTCAGTCCATCTCATCAAGGGTCTTCCTCTTTTTCACTGACCCTCTATACTTTATTAAGCACTGTGTCCTTTTCCAGGGTCTGGTCCCTCCTGATAACATGTCTGAAGTACGTGATACAAACTTTTGCCATCCTTGCATCCAAGGAGCACTCCAGCTGTACTTCTTCCAAGACAGGTTTGTTTGTTCTTCTGGCAGTCCATGGTATACCTATAGTCTTCACCAACACCATAATTCAAAGGCATTAATTCTGTTTTCCTTATTCACTGTCCAGCTTTTGCATGTATATGAGGCAATTGAAAATACCATGGCTTAGGTCAGGTGCACCTTAGTCCTCAAAGTGACAGCTTTGCTTTTGAACACTTTAAAGAGATGTTTTGCAACAGATTTGCCCAATGCAATACGTCATTTGATTTCCTGAATACTGCTTCCTTGGGTGTTGATAGTGGATCCAAGTAAAATGAAATCTGTTACAACTTCAGTCTTTTTTCCACTTGTCGTGATATTGCTTATTGGTCCATTTGTAATGAATTTTGTTTTCTTTATGTTGAGATGTAATCCATAGTAAAGGTTGTAGTCTTTGATCTTCATCAGTAACTGCTTCAAATCCTCTTTACTTTCAGCAAGCAAGATTTTGTCATCTGCATATCGCAAGCTGTTTATGAGTCTTCCTTCCAATCCCAGTGCCTCATTCTTCTTCATATAGTCCAGCTTCTCGGATTATTTGCTCAGCATACAGATTGAATAAGTATGGTGAAAGGATACAACCCTGATGCACACCTTTC
>NW_004444127.1:3672603-3693359 GCF_000243295.1 Trichechus manatus latirostris | reverse complement strand
TCTTGGTCTATGTACATGTTCCGCATGAGCACAATTAAGTGTTCTGGAATTCCCATTCTTCACAGTGTTATCCATGATTTGTTATGACCCATACAGTCTAATGCCTTTCTAACCTCAGTAAAGTACAGAAAACATCTTTCTTGTCTTCTCTGCTTTCAGCCAAGATCCATCTGACATCAGCAATGATATCCCTTGTTTCACTTCCTCTTCTGAATCTGGCTTGACTTTCTAGCAGTTGCTGTTCGTGTACTGCCGCAACTGCTTTTGAATGATTTTCAGCATAATTTTATTTGCATGTGATATTAATGATATTGTTAGATAATTTCTGCATTTGGTTGGGTTACCTTTCTTTGGAATGGGCACAGATAAGGATACTTCTTAGTCAGTTGGCTAGGCTGCTGTCCTCCAGATATCTTGACATAGATGAGTGAGCACCTCTATTAGTTCGTTGAAACATCTCAATTGGTATTGCATCAATTCCTGGAGCCTCGTTTTT
This sequence comes from Trichechus manatus latirostris, assembly GCF_000243295.1. NCBI lineage: Eukaryota > Metazoa > Chordata > Mammalia > Sirenia > Trichechidae > Trichechus > Trichechus manatus. The sequence goes on along the minus strand of NW_004444127.1, from coordinate 3,692,863 downwards.
TGCCAGTGCCTTCAAGTGCAGCTTGGACTTTTCCTTCAGGAACATCAGTTCTTGATGATAAGCTACCTCCTGAAATGGTTAAATGACAATCAGTTCTTTTTGGCAGAGTGACTCGTATATTCCTTCTATCTTATTTTGATGCTTTCTGCTTCATTCAGTATTTTCCACATGTTGTTTTTGTTGTTAGGTGCCGTCAAGTCAGTTCCGACTCGTAGCAACCCTGTGTACAATAGAATGAAACGCTGCCTGGTCCTGCACCATCCTCACAATCGTTGTTATGCTTGAGCCCATTGTTGCAGCCAGTATGTCAGTCCATCTCATTGAGTGTCTTCCTCTTTTTCGATGACCCTCTTCTTTACCAAACATGATGTCCGTCTCCAGGGACTGATCCCTCCTGATAACATGTCCAAAGTATGTGAGATGTAGTCTCGCCATCCTTGCTTCTAAGGAGCATTCTGGCTGTACTTAAAAGACAGATTTGTGTGGTCCCTGGTATATTCAGTATTTTTCTCCAACACCATAATTCAAAGGCATCAGTTTTTGTTTGGTCTTCCTTATTCATTATCCACCTTTCCCATGCATATGAGGCAATTGAAAGTACCATGGCTTGGGTCAGGCAAACCGACTGCCTCTTGATCTGTGAGCAAATTAAGTGTTGTGGAATTCCCATTCTTTGCAGTGTTATCCATAATTCGTTATGATCCACACAGTTGAATGCCTTTGCATAGTCAGTAAAACGCAGGTAAACAGCTTTCTAGTACTCTCTGCTTTCAGCCAAGATCCATCTGACATCAGCAGTAATATCCCTTATTCCACATCCTCTTCTGAATCTGGCTTGAATTTCTGGCAGTTTTCTGTAGACATCCTCCTGCAACCGCTTTTGAGCGATCTTCAGCAAAATTTTATTTGTGTGTGATGTTAATGATATTGTTTAATAATTTCTGCATTCAGTTGAATCACCTTTCTTTGGATTAGATGTAAATATGGATCTGTTCCCTGTAGAATCTTTCAATATTGTGATTCGAGCCTTAAATTTTTTTTTTTTTTTTTTCAGTTCTTTCAGCTTGAGAAATGCTGAGTGCGTTCTCCTCTTTTGGTTTTCTAACTCCAGGTGTTTGCACATTTCATTATAATACTTTATTTTGTCTTCTTGGGCTGCCCTTTGAAATCTTCTGTTCAGCTTTTCTACTTCATTTCTTCCATTCGCTTTAGCTACTCTACGTTCAAGAGTAAGTTTCAGAGTCTCTTTTGACATCCATTTTGGTCTTTTTTCTTTCTTGTCTTTTTTTTTTTTTTAATGACCTCTTGCTTTCTTCATGTATGATGGCCTTGATGTCATTCCACAACTTGTCTGGTCTTCGGTCATTAGTGTTCAATGCATCAAATCTATTCCTGAGATGGTCACTAAATTCAGATAGGATATACTCAAGGTTGTATTTTGGCTCTTGGTGGGCTTGCTCTAATTTTCTTCAGCTTCAACTTGAACTTGCATATGAGCAATTGATGATCTTTTCCACAGTCCACGCCTAGCCTTGTTCTGACTGGTGATAATGAGCCTCTCCATCGTCTCTTTCCACAGGTGCAGTCGATTTGATTCCTGTGTATTCCATCTAGCAAGGTCCACGTGTATGGTCGCTGTTTATGTTGTTAAAAAAAGATATCTGCAATGAAGAAGTCACTGGTCTTGGGAAATTCTATCATGCAATCTCCAGCATAGTTTCTATCACCAAGACCATATTTTCCAACTATTGATCCTTCTTCTTTGTTTCCAACCTTTGCATTCCAATCATCAGTAATTATCAATGCATCCTGATTGCATGTTTGATCAGTTTCATACTACAGAAGTTGGTAGAAGTCTTCAAATTCTTCATCTTTGGCCTTAGTGGTTAGTGTGTAAATTTGGATAATAGTCATATTAACGGGTCTTCCTTGTAGGCATGTAAATATTATCCTGTCACCGACAGCCACCACAGTACAACAAACTGATAGACACGTGGTGGTGTGGTTTAGAAAAATAGGAATAATAAGATCTAAATCAGAAGGTTGTTGTGAGGATTAGATGAGAAAATGTGTGTAGAGTGCCTGGCATATAGTTAACCAGTTGACATCCAGTCAATTCCAATTCACGATGACCCCATGTGTGTCAGAGTAGAACTGTGCTCCATAGGGTTTTCAATGGTTGATTTTTTGGAAGTAGATCACCAGGACTTTCTTCTGAGGTACCTATGGGTAGACTCAAACCACCAAGCCTTTGGTTAGCAGCCAAGTGCATTTACTATTTGCACCACTCTGGGACTCCATGGCATATGGTAAATACTCAATAAATGTTAGTTTTCTTTCTTTCTTTTGATTGGATTATTAGTTTGTGTCCTGCCTCTCGTTTCATGCCAGAGTATCATAATGAATCAACACACATGAATAAAAATCACACAAATAATGTATGTTCAATATAATCACAACTTGTTCAAGTGGAAAATTTAGTGAGAATTTGCTCATTTACTTTTAGACACGGTTAAGTGCAAGAGAGAAAGGTACCTCCCTGGATCCATCAAAAATGACCACCATAATTCTGACTAAGAATAAGGAGAGACTGCAGGTATTTCACTTAAAATATATACATATATGCCAGCAATTTTATTTACTTTTCCAGTGCATTCAGTGATTTGGAGGTGTGATGATCCACACAGTCTGCCTTCTCAGATTTGTTCTGCTCAGGTGAACATTCAAGGTAGTTTGCACTTTCAGGCCACAAATCACCTGACCACTCTGGGACCCCACCCACAAGGAACCAGAGGAAGCTCACTCAGAATTTTCCATCAAGACTTTCATTTCCACAAACATTTGTTAGGCAGCCATCATTTTGTACCTACATAGCAACATTTCAGGTAAATCGGTAATTAACACCAAGGTTCTCAACTGTGGGAGATGTTAACAAGACACGGGGTGTCATCATCAGTTGTGAGGGCTGCCTCGTGTCCAGTGTCACCAGTGATCATTCAGTACCAAGCTTTGTGAATGATTTTCTTTTTAAAAAGAATAAGTGAGAATGAATTCATACTTATCCCTATGATAACATCTTATTCATTTGCACTTGCATGTTTTTTCCTGAGTGGGAGGAAAAAGAGGTGGAGAATCAGCTAGTAAGCTGTCATTTCGAATAGCCCTGGTTCCTCTATGGGAATGTGCTGCTCACATGTGTCTGGGTAGAACAAAGGTTGAGAACCACTGGATTAATGCAGGTGTACTAGAAAGAGAATGGACAGTTCTCCCAAGGTGAAGTCCCTGCTGTCTTCCCAAGTCCCTGGCTTGGGACTTCTCAGAGTGATGCAGTCATTTACCCATTGATATCTTATTGGCAGGAGTCCCTGGGTGGTGCACACAGTCAAGTGCTCAGCTACTAACCAAAAGGTTGGTGTTTCAAACCCACTCAGAGACACCTCAGAAAAAAGGCCTTGTAATCTACTTCTGAAAAGATCACAGCCATTGAAAACCTCATGGAGCACAGTTCTACTGTGACACACATTGGGTTGCCATGAGTGGGAAAGATGTTTACCTGTGTTTTGTTGACTACTCAAAGGCATTCGACTGTATGGATCGTAACAAATTACAGATAACATTGCGAAGAATGGGAATTCCAGAACACTTAGTTGTGCTCATGTGGAACCTGTACATAGATCAAGAGGCAGTCATTTGAATAGAACAGGGGGATACTGCATGGTTTAAAATCAGGAAAGGTGTGCATCAAAGTTGTATCCTTTCACCATAGTTATTCAATCTGTACGCTGAGCAAATAATCGGAGAAGCTGGACTGTATGAAGAACGGAGCATCAAAATTAGAGGAAGGCTCGTTAACAACCTGTGATATGCAGATGACACAACTTTGCTTGCTTAAAGTGTAGAGGACTTGAAGCACTTACTGATGAAGATCAAAGACTACAGCCTTCAGTATGGATTACACATCAACATAAAGAAAACAAAAATCCTCACAACTGGACCAATAAACAACATCATGATATGGAGAAAAGAATGAGACTGTAAAGGATTTCATTTTACTTGGATCCACAATCAATGCCCATGGAAGCAGCAGTCAAGCAATCAAACGACGTATTGCATTGGGCAAATCTGCGAAAGACCTCTTTCGAGAATTCAAAAACAAGATGTCACCTTGAGGACTAAAATGTGCCTGACCCAAGGTGTGGTATTTTCAATTGCCTCATATGTACTGGAAAGCTGGACAATGAATAACGAAGACCGAAGAAGAATGAATACCTTTGAATTATGGTGTTGGTGAAGACTGTTGAATAAAACATGGATTACCAGAAGAACAAACAAATCTGTCTTGGAAGAAGTACAACCAGAATGTTCCTTAGAAGCAAGGATGGCGAGACTTTGTCTCACTTGCTTTGGACATGTTCTCAGGAGGGATCAGTCCCTGGAGGAGGAAGGACATCATGCTTGGTTAAGTGTAGCAGGTCAGCGAGAAAGAGGAAGACCCTCAACGAGATGAATTGATACAGTGGCTGCAACAATGGGCTCAGATATAACAACCGTCATGAGGATAGCACAGGACCAGGCAGTGTTTCACTCTGTTGTACATAGGGTCACTATGAGTTGCAAGCGACTCAATGGCACCTAACAACAACATCTTATTGGCACAGGACTGGGCAAAGTTTCATTCTGTTATACATGGGGTCACCATGCATTGGAGCTGACTCAATGGCAACTAAAAACAACAACATCTTATGGAGAACCTACTATGTGCCGGGCCTTTTGAGGATGTAAAGACATGGTCCCTGCTCTTAAGGCAAGGATCCTCTAGGAGGGGTGGCAAGATAAATAGATCACCATGGTGTAACTGAAACTGAAGAGCAATGAAAAGAGAGGTTTAAATAAAGTCAATGCAAAGGGTTTCTGTCCTCACAGACTGATAAATGAGGAACTTGTCCTTTGTCCACTCAGCATCCATTGCAAGAAGTCTACGGGTGTCTAAAACCATACCCCACAAACTGAAACATTCTAGTTAAGCAGTAACATGTAACCATGAATTAACTTAAATACAGTGTAGTGGATGAATACTATCCAAACCTTTGCCTTTATTTTCTTAAAATTTCTAGTGTGATGTCTCGCTAACAGAGATGTGGGCATTTAACTTCCATGGCATGTCAGATAAGCAGAGTTGGAAAAATGGGCCGTCTCCCACCTTGATCAGTCAAGTTCTCTTTGTTTGTGTAATGTTTCTAGACAGCTTATAAAATGCAGGCCTTCAACTCTTCAGGGCAATTAAAATGCTGTCCATGAACCTTTCTTTGGCTATCTGAGGGACCAGGACAAATGCTCAATTCATCTCTGCACTGTTATTGATTATGTGGGCTACTTTGGTATTTGGGGGAAAATGCACTAACTCATGGCAAAACTAGTCTCAACCCTAACTATAACTTTAGAAATCACAGCATAAAGTAATTTTGACTTTTATATCTTGTTTGCACAGAGCAAGAAGCTGACCTTTACAGTATCCTGCTCTCCAAAGAGAAACACAAACACCAGCCAAGAGCCAGCTCCAGGTATGAAGCCAGACTGGTCCAGGAGCAGATACCCTGTGGCAAAGAGAAGCCGTGCCACCATGCCAACATACCCGTCCTTGCACGTATACACCTACCCGTAGGTGGGCCTGGGCTGCGCCATGCACACAGGCACTTCCTGGGGGGTGTTTTGGGTTAGACACATTTTGTAACGGGAGCTGTAGGACTGGGAACTGCATCCGTTTGGGGTGTACCGTGTCACGCGTTCATCATGCAGTCCCCTTACCCTTTGTGCTTATGCTGTGCTCACGCCCTCAAGATGCATACCTCATGAATTAAATTAGTTTCTCATAAGGTGAAATTTTATTATGATGTACAGAAAAGCTTCCTTTATCAGAAACTCAAGCGTGTACTTATTGAACTACAGCACAGATATACCTCATTTTAACCAATCGATATTCTCCCTAAAATTATGTACAAATGAATTTCAAAAGATCAAACTATTTTAAACATATTCTGGGAGTGTACTGTATAAAAAAGTCTTGTGTCAAAGCCTTCTAGCGATAAATGACCAGCCAGACAGTCGTATATAAGGTTCACTCAAAGTGTGGTATTCCCACATAGAGAAAACTCTCATAGTACCCAGAATTTAATGTTGTATATATTATGTTCAACATGGTTATGTGAATTTTTTAACCCATGGATTAAAATTTTTTCTGTCTAACCAGTTGTTTCCTTAGATTGGTTAACTGCATAGTCTTATGCGAACAGATTTTTTATATCAGCCTTTCCTTTTCAGTAATCTCTCATGAGCACCTGGCACAGTCTGCTGGCTGCCGCATGTCATGTCAGCATGCCAGAGTCGTGTTAAAGGTCACCCCAGCCTATGCCAGGCCTCTGTTTTGACTTTACGTTTTTCCTGTCACGTTGGATTGAAAGTTTGCTAGCATGCTTTCATTAGCACTTTTAAATTCTTTCAGCCACCACCACTTACCTGAGTGACTAGTGTTAGAACCACATTAAAAAAAAAAAAAAAAACCTATTGCCATCGAGTCGATTCTGACTCACAGCGACGCTGTAGGACAGAGTAGAACTGCCCCATAGAGTTTCCAGGGAGCGCCTGGTGAATTCGAACTGCCAACCTTTTGGTTAGCAGACGTAGCTCTTAACCACTACGCCACCAATGTTATTCCAGTCCCACTGTGTGAATCTTTTTTTTTTTTTTAACAAGTAGACTTTATTCTTAGAATAGTTTTAGATTTACAGAGAAATTGAGCAGATAGTACAGAGAGTTCCCACATACCCCCTGCCCTATACTGTATGAGTCTTTTTAAGGGGAATAATATCTACCCAAGCTCTTACATAGGGAGTTTGCAAGTGACCTTCCCCTGTTCCACACCTTTCTCACATCCTGAAACTATTAGCATTTTAATTGTCTAGAAAGCACTCAGCCAAAACCCCACTTTTTGTCCCTAACAGGATATCCTTAACAAATCCCCAAATCATTACAAACTGCTGAAGGCAAACCTTGTTTGAAAGTTGTTCAGAAATACATTTTTCTCCAAGTAATTTTGGAGAAAGTTTATAAAAGTTAATGCACCCCAGTAAGATAATATTTTTTAATCAAAAATGAGAATACATGATCAGATTCTTTTTTTTTTAATGTGCTTCTTGAGAGCAAACGGCTTTCCAAAAGATGTGATTTGGATGCTAAGATGTTGAAGGGGCAAAAAGGAGAGACTCTCATGAAATCCAGGTGAGCCTCCACATCCAATAACTGCTAAAAAGCCATGACAGTTAAATTTCAGGGCCTGCCCAGCTCACAGAAGTCCTGGAAATCCCTTCTAGGAAAAGAGTCATATTTGTTTTCTTTAGAAAAGAGAGGCAAGTTTTCCTTCTCAGATAAGGAAGACGTGCCCCATAGGGAGTTCATGCTGCAGCATCTAGCAGCCAGTGTGCCTGTCATTTCTTGTTCTGCTTTTGGCAAGAGGCTGAGAGGGGTGACTCTGGCTAGAAATTTTTAAACAACAAGCTAAGGTAATTAACTACTGAACAGGACAAATAAATTTCATGCTGCTAGAGAAACAACTTGAAGCTTCTCGATTCACTAAGTGTGAACTGTGAGAACAGATTCCGGGAAAAGTAGAAAAATAACATGTTAATCAGGTCAGACAATAAAATCAGCTTTACATGCAACAGTTGTCAACAAAGATTAGTGATAAAAGGAAAAAATAATGTACTTTATACTTTGTTTTCTTTGTCAACTAAATGCATTGTCATTAATAGAAGTAATTTTTTAAGATTCGATATGGATTTCAGGTAAACAAATTTTTTTAAGAAGCCTTACTTTTTGGACCATGTGGTCATAACTGAGGTACTGTTCCTACATGGTGGAAGCATAACTTTTCCTGTTTTGGGAGAGGAGACAACATCTCTTGAAAGTGGTACAAACAATCTAAACAGGTAAACTGACAACAGTAAGTATTACTCTAAATCGTTTTTGATGGATTAAACATAGGGGCTCTATATAGACATACAGGTTCTTTGAAAACAAAAATGCTAGGTGTTTTTTTCTTATTTGTCATTAAAAGTTGCAGGAATTTTGGAATCTACCGGATACCTGTCCGCACTGAAATTACCATTGATTGTTGGCTTCAGTGATACTGTCATCAAATTCGATCATAGCTATTAACGAAAATGCCACTCAGAAGGCTCTGCTTTGCAGAAACAGAACTGCTAAATTCTGGGTTTCCAGGTTGCTCTCAGACTAGTTCCGGTTTAGTTATCTAGAATAGCAGAAATATTTCTAGAGCACAGAGGCCTGGCACCTTCTGCATAGGATGCCCTTGAAGCTACAAAGCTTACTGTGTCCTTTAAACTACAAACTGTCTGGCTTGACTAGGTTTAGTTGAACTGAATTCCACCAGTGACATTTCTGTCCATTTCTTAGTGGAATATATCTGGGGAGCATAAACTCTTAACGCCTGCCAAGGTGCAACATCTTTATCCCCTTTTGTTCACCCTGAGGCTGCCTGATCAACTGAAAAGAAGCTGAACATTTACTTTCCCTTTGAGTGGGTTCCACCTTGGATACTTGTAGGTGAGCCATGTGGTCTGTGAGAAACAAGCTTCGTTGTGAAGTCAGGTTCAGAAGGTCATTGTTTTAATGAGTATGTTTACAGACTAAGTTCTAGTGACCGAGTGCACACTACGTGTCCAGATTAATACTGACTCAATAGAGACAAAAGAAACAATGATCCCCTAAGAATATAGAAAGAAGGAATGCTACATGAAAACTCTTTAACTCCCTGCTAACACTCCTACCCTATGATATGGGCTGTTTCCAAAAACCCATCTATAAAAAGAATGCGTTGAAGCCAGATGTCCTCAAGAGAGTCACCACGGTGTCCTGCTTCCATAGTGCTTGGAGGGAACCCTGCACTCGGACCCCCTTTACCCCAGCTGCTGAGAATGATCGCTCTGCCACCTCCTCACAGCACCCTTGGACTGCCCCAGGCCCTCCTCACCCACCCACTCTCCTCCATCGCTACCTCTCCTCCTCCTCCTTGCAGGTATGCCAGAACTACAATCAGGACTCAGAGGCTGCCATCAACTGGAGCTCTAAGCCTCCTACATCTACCCGTTGTCCATGTCTTTCTTACTTTGACCACGAGGATGGCTTTGAAGAATTTTGCCAGGTATTTTCTTCACCAGTTTCATAAGGAGAAGGAACATGCTGAGAAACTGACAAAGGTGCAGAACCAAGGAGTGGCCAGATCTTCCTTCAGAATATCAAGAAATCAGACCACAATGACTGGGAGAGCAGGCTGAATGCAGTGGATTGTTGACTACTAGTTGCTGTGGAGTCGATCTTTGACTCATGGGAACCCATGTGTTTCAGAACTGTGTTCCACAGGGCTTTCGATGGCTGTGATCTTTCAGAAGTAGATCACCTACACTTGGAAAAAGTGCAAATCAGTCATTACTGGAACTACACAAACTGGCCACTGACTAAACGCCACCCACTTGTGTGACTTCATTGAGCCTCATTGCCTGAATGAGCAGGTGAAATCCATCAAAGAATTGGGTGATACGTCACCATCTTGCACCAGAGCTGGCCTGGCAGAATACCTCATTGACAAGCACACCTGGGAGACAGTGATCAGGAGAGCTAAGCTTTAGCCTGGCTTCCCGATAACCACTAGGGTGACTTCTGTAGTTACCAAGACAGTGCATGCACGTTGGATTTACCTTTACCTTTTCTATAGGTTATGCCAGAACATCCACTTAAGTTCCTTCCTTTGTACTGCTCCTTCAAATAAAGTGATTTGATACCTACCCATCCCGCTCCAAAAAAAGAAAAGAAAGCAAAAACAATGCATTGAGCAGTGACTGACTTAGAAACTGTGGATAAGGCAGTGACGTCTAAGACTCCATTCTTGCCCCTGTGCTTAACCAGATGGAGAACAGAGACTAGTTTACATGGAATAATTAGAAAACAAACCAGTCAGTGAGACATTCTGCTGGCTTCAGAGCATTGTAGGGTAGAACGAGCCACTAACTTGGAATTTAAAACACCTCCATTTGAGTCCCATCCTGGCTGGGGGGCAGTTGCTTAGCTGCTCTGGGCCTTCATTTCCTCACCTTAAAAATAACTGTCCAGGTGAAATGATCTCTAAGTTCCCTTCCTTTTTGTGGAATTGCACTCATGTGAACACTACTTCCTCAGCTGTTGACGGTACATTGCAGTAATGTGCCTTAAACAGCTTTCCTCTTTGGCCTGGGCCAGATGGGTCTTTTCTCACTCAGTCTCTGGTCCTTGGGGAGAAAAGGCGTCTTTGATTTTTGCAAGTACAGCCCTTCCCATCCTGCTGCCAACCACATTTAGTATACGCCATCTCTCTTCACAGCCCCCTTTAGTGGCTATTCCTAGATCCTTCGGTTCAGTGACCAGAGATCACTTCGGTAAAACTCTTCTCAGCACTGGGCAAGCTCCAGTCACTCTCTTTCCTTCCTCTTGGCCTCACTTCCTCCCCCATTCAGCCCAGACTCCAGGATTCATGACGTCAACTACTCTCTTGCCAGCACCCCAGTGTCCTCACCCTCTGTCCTCTGCCACATCCACCTGCTAGTTCCTCAACTTTGGATCAGCCCAGCTATCCCAACCATCTGTCTTCTCTCCTCTCACACCCAGACTGCCAAGATGGCTGCAGGAAATCATGCCATTGAGTGAAGTGTGGCCACCGCACATTTATCTTCTTAAGCCTCAGAAATTTTTTTTCCACTTCTGAAGCTGAAGCTCCCTCAAGTCCCCTGCTCCCTCTCTGCTTCTGCCTTCTTGCTAGCAAGCAACCTTGGGAGTTGACGGTTAAGAATCTAGGCTGTAGTGGAACAGGAGCAGGGGACAACGGCAAATGAATTCTGAATTCTTCAGAATTGTTTATGTGGTGGTATTGGCACATCGGTTCTGAAACTATTTTAGGTGCATTATAAGATTGAGTAAATGAATGAATGTGTTGATGTTGCTGGGAACCAGGGTTCTCACTGCCGAAGAAGAGACATATAAATATTTAATGGAGGGAGATGAGAAAAAAACCCCGTGGGGATGGATTGGGATTGGAGGTATCAGTGTGAATGCATGATATCTAAAATATGTATATGTGTGTATATACACATGTCATTGGAGGCTTGTGTGTTGCTACGATGCTGAACAGGTTTCAGCAGAGCTTCCAGACTGAGACAGACTAGGAAGAAAGGCCTGGCAACCTACTTCTGAAAATCAGCTAATGAAAACATATGGACCACAATGGTTGGATCCACAACCGATCATGAGGATGGTGCACAACTGGGTTGCGTTTCATTTCCTTGTACGTGGGGTCGCCATGAATCTGGGGCTGACTTGATGGCAACTAACAAAAGCCACACCTCAAAGGCAATATGTCCAAAATGGAATTATTGTATTATCTTTTTCCTAAACCATAGCCTTCCCCTGTATTCTTTCTCTTGGTAAGCAGTATTACCATTTTCATTATCGTTACCATACTTGTAGCCTCAGAGTCTCTGTACAGTCTCCCTCCCCTGTACCACCGCATTCAATCAGTCACCACATCCTACTGGCACTACCTCCTAAGTAAGTCCATACACTTCTTTCCATCCCTTTAGTTCAAGTTAGCATCAATTTTCTCCTGAACTATTAAATCTGCTCTTCCACCCTCCAGTCTTGCTAATCCTGACCTTTCTTCCATAGGGGAGCCAATAAAAGGCAAATTCACCATATGACCCAGCAGTTCACTCCTAGGTATATGCTCAAAAGAATTGAAAGCAAGGATACAAACACATACTTGTACACCAAAGTTCATTGCAGCATTATTCACGATAGCCAAAAGGTGGAAACAACCCAAGTATCCATCAGATGAATGGACAAACAAAATGTGATATATCCATGTAATGGAATATTATTCAGCCATAAAAAGAAATTAAGTTCTGATACATGGTACAATATGGATGAACACTGTCCAGTCCTGCACCATCTTCAAAATTGTATGCTCAAGTCCATTGTTTTGGCCACTGTGTATTTTGAGTGCCTTCCAACCGGTTATTGTTGTTTGGTGCATTCCACTTTAAGGAGCTCATTTTCCAGCACTGTATTGGACAGTATTCTGTTGTGATCCATAGTGTTTTCACTAGCTACTTTTGGAAGTAGATTGGCAGGCCTTTCCTCCTAATCAGTCCTAGTCTGGAAGCTCCGCTAAAAGTTGTCCACCATGGGTGACCCTGATGGTGTTTGAAATGGCATTGGCATAGCACCCAGCATCATAGCAACACGCAAGCGACCACAGTACGATGAACTGACAGATGAGTAGTGGAGTTCAGACGCTAGGTACAAAAAAACTAGCAAGTCACAAGGAGGTTTCTGTTATTAAAATTACATTATTTCTGTCTGAGACAGAACAAACTATGGATGATTTAAAAGGTAATCTGTTGAGAAATGGATTTTTATTGTAAATGACCAGTCAGTCAGTAAATATTGATTGGGAGACTTGTGGTTTTAAAATGTCAGAGGAAATTTGGTAATCTTCTCCTCTTGGAATTTACCCAAAAATAAGAACATAAGACAATTTCAAACTCTATTTTTTTACAAAAGTGGAGACATCTAACATCCAAAAACAGCAAATACAAGAAAGCGCTGTCAAACAATGTGAAAGTGGAACCAACGTGGGAAGATGTAGAAGGAGGATGCCATTGGCTGCAGATCTCTGACAAAGCAAACAGAAGCGTATCTCTCCATACACTGAGGGCAAAATCAATGTTCCCTAATTGGAACGGTGAGATCAACTTTTGGTATCATATCTAAGCAATCTTTGTGTCTTAGTTGTCTAGTGCTGCTTAACAGAAGTACCACAAGTGGATGGCTTTAACAAACAGATATTTATTTTCTTACAGTCTAGGAGGCTAGAAGTCCCAATTCAGGGCACCAGTTCCCGAGGAACGCTCTCTCTCTCTGTTGGATCTGAGGGAAGGTCCTTGTCATCAGTCTTCTGGTCTAGGAGCTTCTCAGTGCAGGAACCCCAAGTCCAAGGACGCGCTCCACTCCTGACACTTCTTTATTGGTGGCATGAGTTCCCATCTCTCTGCTTGCTTCTCTGTCTTTTTATCTCTTATATGATGCAGGCTACACCCCAGGGAAACTCCCCTTACATCTGATCAGGACTGTGACCTGAGTAAGGGTGTTGCATCCTACCCTGATCCTCTTTAACATAACTAATCTTGCCTCATTAACCACAGGCAGAGTTAAGGATTTACAACACATAGGATAATCACATCAGATCACAAAATGGTAGACAACCACCCAATACTGGTAATCATGGCCTAGCCAAGTTGATACATATTCTTGGGGCACACAATTCAATCCATACTTTGTCTAGCCCAAAGTCACATAGACTTTCTCCCTTTTTTTAATAAAGATTTTATACTTTTACCCCCAGACACCCTTTTAACTCAGTACTGAAGTCACTCCTGAGGTTCACCCTTCAGCCAAAGATTAGACAGGCCCATAAAACAAAACAGTAATACACGTAGCTCAACCATGTATACGAGACTAAATGGGCACACCAGCCCAGGGGCAAGAACAAGAAGGCAGGAGGGGACAGGAAAGCTGGATGAATGAAAATGGGGAACCCAAGGTCAAGAAGGGGAGAGTGTTGACACGTTACGGGGTTAGCAACCAGTGTCACAAAACAATACGTGTATTGTTTAATGAGAAACTAATTTGCTCTGTAAACCTTCATCTAAAGCACACACACACAAACATTATAGCCAAGAAAAAAAATTTTATACTTTTAGCTCTTATTCAGATCTGTGATCCATTTTGAATTAATTTTTGTATGTGTTGTGAGGTGAGGGTCTAAGTTCATTTTTTACATACAGATATCCAGTTGTTCCAGCACCACTTGTTGAAAAGATTATCTTTTCCTCATGGAATTACTTTGGTGCCTTTGTTGAAAAACAATTGACCATAAATGTAAAGGGTTATTTCTGGACTCTCAATTCTGTTCCATGACACTAGTATTATATCTGTCCTGACATGAGTACTACACTGTCTTGACTGTTTGATTACACTTTCTCTTCATTTATTTAGATCTTTGTAAAGTTCTTGTAGCAATGTATTGTAATTTTCAGTGTACCAGTCTTTTGTTAAATTTATTTGTACATATTTATTATGTTTATAAATTGAATTGTGAATTGAATTGTTTCTTAATTTTATTTGCACATTTTCACTGCTAGTATATAGAAATGCAGTTGATTTTTGTACATTGATCCTGTATCATGTGACCTTGCTAAAGTCACTAATTAGTTCTAGTAGATTTTTTTAATAGATTTCTTAGGATGTTCTATATACAAGACACTTTTATTTCTTCCTTTCCAATATGTGCATTTAATATCTTTTTCTTGCCTTATTGCATTGACTAGAACCTCCAGTACAATGTTGAATAGAAGGGGTGAGGGCGGACATGCTTGTCTTGTTCCCAATCTTAGGGAAATTAGAAATTTTTCCATTTTATCAAAATTGTCTAATTTATTGGCATAAAGTTGTTCATAATATTCCTTTATAACTCTTTGTCATTTTTGAAGGGTCTATAGTGAGATCCCCTCTTTTCATTCCTGACTTTAGTAATTTGTCTCTTCTTTCTGCTGATTTTCTCCATTCTTTCTGTTTTCTGTTTCATCAGTTTCCACTCTGATTTCATAATGTCCTTTCTTCTACTTATTTTCTCTTTTTTTCCTAAATTCTTGAAGTGGAAGCTTATATTATTGATTATAAATCTTTATTCCTCTCTAATATAAATGTTTATAGCTATAAATTTTCCTTTAAGCATTTCTTTAACTGCAACCATAAATTTTTTTATGTTGTGTTTTTGTTTTCGTTCAGTTCAAGATATTTTCTAATTTCCCTTGTGATTTCTTCTTTGACCCCTATTGAGAAGTATATTGTTTAATTTCCAAATATTTTATGTTTCTTAAATTTCTCTTTTGTTGTTGTTTTCTAATTCAATTCCATTGTGGAGAGCATACTTTGTATGATTTTAATCCTTTTAAATTTATTGAGAATTGTCTTATGACCTGGCATATTCTACAGAATGTATTTTTAAATAAAGAAAAAAATAACGTGAAAAACAGTGCATATAATAATATGCTACATTTTGTGTAAGAAAGAATGGTATATAAATATATATTGGCATTTGCTTGTGTTTATACAAAGAAACACTCAGAAGATAGATAATAAACTAATAAAATGCTTTTTTTTTTAAACCTTTTATTATTGTGAAAGCAATGAAGGTTTTTTGTAACAAATTAGACAATCAGTTAAGCGAAAATAAACACACAATATCCCCATCACCCAGAGCTGATCACAGGTAACACTTTAGTTTTTAATCTTTCCGAATCTTTTTCTATAAATACAAATGTATTATTGCTAAAATAAGATCACATTATCTGTACTGTTTTATAACCTATAATTAAGTCTTCACCTTTCCGTGTTTGTTTTATTTTTGAATTATGTAAATATAATACCTATTCAAAAAATAAAAGTTTTAAAAGATACAATTTAATCAATCTTCCCAGAATAAAAATAAACAAAACTCTTGAATCTCCATATTGAAAAATCACACCTTGTCCCAGAAAAATTGACCAAAAAAAAAAATCTACACTGACATACCTTAGAAATTCAAAGGTGAAATTCAAGCATTGATGCAAAAATTTGAAAAATTTTAACATGCATGTATTGAAGGAATATATTTTCCATGCTCCTTTATTGAAAAATCTGCTAGAGAATGAATTTCAGTCAACCAACAGATGAACGGAGGGAGTCCTGGTGGTGTAGTGGTTGAAAGCTACGGCTGCTAACCAAAAGGTTGGCAGTTTGAATCCACCAGCCACTCCTTGGAAATCCTATGGGGCAGTTCTACTCTGTCTTATAGGGTCGCTATGAGTTGGAATTGACTCAACAGCAATGGGTTTTAAGAGATGAGTGGAGACAACTACATCAAAAGGACTCATAGATAATACTAAATTCATTTTATTCTGGGCCAGGAATTTTTTTAATGTGAAAATTATTGTTACAGAATAGAATAAAATATTATGAACCTAGGAGTTTATAAAGTATGTTAATAATTGCAATTTCATCAAAAGAAATTATTTTAAGTTGGTAAATCAAGAAATAGAAGTATAAATATATTTACAGGTATAAAAATAAACACTACAGAAAAAATCAATTTTGTGGATCATTGAAAGGGGGGAAAGAGGCTAGAAGTGGAAGAGGTGAATATAAATGGATTTCAACATTTCTCAGAGTAGAGAATCCATACATACTGTCTAAAAAATAGAATATATGATATAGCATCTAAAGTTGTGGTCACAAAAATAACCACTATATCTAAAATAGAAACCTTTCAAATATGTACACACACATTCACAAAGCAAACAGTTCATAGTGAAAGTTTATTTCTGAGCTATAAACAAAAAGCTATTTAAAAAGTGATAAGCACTTTTTTTTAAAGATGTGAAAAAGGTTGTAAAATGTAATAACAGAACTGTGTCTAAACGTGTCACATCAAGAAACGTAAGCTGGCTAAACTCACCTGTTAAAAGGAAAAGATGATCAGATTGAGTCACAAAACATAAACCACCAATTATATGGCATATCCAAGAGACACACCTAAAACAATGTGACTAAGAAAGATTGAAAATGAAAGAATGGGCAGAGGAACTCTAGGCAAATGCAAACAAAAGGAAATAAGGGGCCATTGTCTTAGTATCAGATAAGATAGAATTTGAGGCCAAACACAAGACAAACTGTGGGAAAGGGTGAAATATACAATTAACCTCCAATAGTTACAAGTTGTCTATACCAAATAACATAGTATCAACTATGTTATCGTCAAAAAGATGAAATAACAGGAAATACAAGGAGAATTAGACAAAACATTAGTATTGGAGATTTTATTTCACCTTTTCTTTGATCAAGTGGATAAAAACCGTAAAACAAAACAAATATATATATATATATAAAACACTAAAATCCAAAAAAAGAAAATGCATGTCCTTTGCAAATGCTCATGGGACTCTCACAAAATTGCTCCTATATTAAGACACGAAGCAAAAAACAAAGATATAAATAAATTCCAAAATGTAGAATTAGAAAAAAACATTCTCTGATCACAAAGCAATAAAACTAGTCATTAACAATATTATCTGGGAGGTAAAAACCTACACCTGCTGCTGAAAAATCAAAAAGCTCTCTTAAATCCTTGGTCAAAGAAGAAATCAAAATTCTAAACTAATGAAGAACGTATTAGAATTTAAAAGTTAAAACGGTGCTCAAATGTCAATTCATAGCCTTAAATACTTAATAGTAACAAACAGGAAAGAGTAACAATAAATAAATTAAGCATCTGTAGTAGGCAGAATTCTAAGGTATCCCCCTGAGATTTCTGTCTTCTGGTTGTTCAAACACTAATCTAGGTATTGCTATAAAAGGACTTTGTAAATGGAAATAAGATTACTAATAAGCTAATTTTAAAATAAGGAGATTATTCTAGAGTATCTGTGCAGATCCAATGGACCACATGAGACCTTTAAATCAGAAGAGGAAGGCAGACAAGTTAATCAGAGAGATAGGGCAAAGAAGAAGCAGGAGAGAGGAGGCAGAAGGGAGGGTTAGAGAAATTGGAGTCCTGAGAAAGACTCAACCCACCTCTGAAGATGGAGGAAGGGGGCCCTGAGACAGGAAATGCTAGTGGCCTCTAGAAGCTGAGAACAACCCCCAGCCAACAAGCAGCAAGGAATGGGGGACCTCAGTATTACAACCACATGGACTTGAATTCTGCCAACAACTTGAACGAGCTTGGAAGTGGATTCTTCCCCAGAGTCCAAACTGGCCAGTAACATAAGAGACCAGCTGGCTGACACACTAATTTTGGCCTTGAGCTGAAAAACCAGCCAAGCCTACTGGACTTCAGACCTGCAAAAATATGAGATAACAAATTTGTGTTGTTTCAAGCTGCTACATTTGTGGTAATTTGGTATGGCACCAATAGAAAACCAATACAGCATCCAACTCAAGAAGTTGGAAAAAGAACAACCAAATAAAGTCAAGGAGAGCAAGGGGAAGAAATGTTTAGAAACAGAAGATAATTAAGTCAGAGAAAAATATAAAGCAATCAGCCCATCTGAGAGCTGGTTGAACTATGATGGAACTCTACATAATCTAGCAGGGAGTCCAAAATGTTTCCTCAATTTCATGGGTCTCTCTGAGCCAATAGCCAAGGATGGGCAAGGCAGTCAAGGACAAAATACATATTCTCAGTAGCATCACTAGGGTTGGTGTCACCCAGTGCGGTAACTCAGGGTGTCACCCGCCTGGGACGGGCAGGGCCAGCCAGTGAGGCCCCTTCCTTCTCTCCCTCCCCCACCCCACCGCCATCCCGCCATCCGGCAGAGCGGAGCGGCCCACCTTGTCCCCACACAGGGCCAGAAGCCATGCTGTGTGGCTCCGCCCCTCCCAGCCCAGTCACCACCCCCAGGCTCCCCGCAGTTCCTCCCCTCTCCCATTGGCTGAGGCCAATGGCAACGCCCAGCCCAGCAGCCTGCACCCTGACTGGCCGGTGGAGGAGGGGGAGAGGTGATGAGTTACGGCACTGGGTGGCAGGTGACACCAACCCTAGTGACAGCACTGCCTCGGCGGCCCCTCCTCTGGCAGGACCAGCCCACTCGCCCCTGCCGCTGTCACTGCTGCTGTGGACCCTGGGGTCATTTTGATGTCACACCCTCGGACAGTGTTATGGTGTGCAGCCTGCATTCCCCCCAGCCCCCTAGAGACACCAATGATACATTTAAACAAGAAAACCCTTTATTTAACAGCCAAGCTTGGCTCTAAAACGAGTCACCTTTGTAATCTCTCAAGTATAACAAGAATAAGAATAATAAGAATATTGAATATACCATGGACTGCCAAAAGAATGAACAAATCTGTCTTGGAAGAAGTACAAGAATGCTCCTTAGAAGCAAGGATGGCAAGACTACGTCTCACATACTTTGAACATGTTGTTAGGAGGGAACAGTCCCTGGAGAAGGACATCATGCTTGGTAAAGTAGAGGGTCACCGAAAAAGAGGAAGACCCTCAAGGAGACAGATTGACACAATGGCTGCAACAATGGGCTTAAGCATAACAATAATTGTGAGGATGGCGCAGGACCAGGCAGTGTTTTGTTCTTTTGTGCACAGGGTCGTTATGAGTCCGAACCAACTCAATGGCACCTAACAACAACAACAACAAAGTATAATAAACCCAGGTACTGGAAGGGTTGCAGAAGCACTTGTTCTGTCCTTGCAGTGGGAAAAGCTGTGAGCCCCACTCACTCACTGCACTACATCTGTGAGCACGGGCTCTCCTCCCGTCAGGCTGATCTGCTCAGCTCTGTTCTTTCTAGCTTTTCCACCTTCTGTTTTAAACTTTTGCTTGGATCTGCCAGCATCAAGTGCTTTTATTTGCTTTCACTAAAGCCATAAAACCGTACACTGGTCATTTGAAAAAAGAGCAATCAAAGAGTTAAAGTATTGGCTAACCTAATCAAGAAAAAAAGGGAGAAAATGAAAATGCACAAAATAAGCAATGATAAATGGGAAATGTTCCACTGCTATTCATAAGGTTTTCACTGGCCAATTTTTTTTTTTCTTTTCCTGGACCCTCAGTGTTGCCAGGAATTCATCTATTATACCTAGCATTTATAATTTATGATGCTTAACAATATCAATGTCTGTCACACTTCTTTCTTTTTTAGTTTAGCAAATTTTATTTCCACAAACATTTAAAGATTGTTTTCAAATGCAATCAGTCACACTCTTTATAAATCTAATACATTGGTTTTTTTTTTAATTTTTTTTATTCTACTTTAGATGAAGGTTTACAGAACAAATAGTTTCTCATTAAACAGTCAGTTCACATATTGTCTTATGACATTGGTTAACAACCCCATGACTTGTCAACACTCTCCCTTCTCGACCTTGGAGGACCTTTTTTTTGGTGAAAATATACACAGCCAAAGTTAACACCATTTCAAAAGTTTCTACGTGTACAATTCAGTGACATTGATTACATTCTTCCAGTTGTGCTGCTATTCTCACTATCCTTTTCCAAATTATTCCATCACCATTATCTTCAACTCACTGCCCCCTAGGCTTC
>NW_004444127.1:3594323-3670965 GCF_000243295.1 Trichechus manatus latirostris | reverse complement strand
TGATTGTATCCCACATAATTCTCAGGGTTTCTTCATTTTTCTTTGTTCTTTTTTCTGATTTTTCCTCAGAGTTGTATCCAAGTGTTTGTCTTTAATTTCACTGATCCTATCTTCTATTGTTTCAAACCTGCTCCTCAGCCCTTCTATGACACTGTCCATTTCTGAAATCTTGTGGTTCATCTTTTATATTTCTAATTGTTTTGTATGATTTCTAGTTGTGAATTTATTTTAGCATTTTGTTCCTGTATTATTTTCTTGAATTCTTCTGTTTTTTGTCTGTATTTTCCATGAATTTATCCACCTTTTCCATGAATTTGCCTACTTTTTCCCCATTTCTGTCTGCTTTTTGCTTCAACTCTTGGATAGCTCTGAGTATTAGAGATTTGAATTCCCTATCAGGTCTAGTGCCTTTTCTTCTACTGGAAGGTCATCTGGTGTTTTATTCTGGACGCCTACTGGCACCATCCTGTCCTGTTTTTGTAAATGTTTTAATATTGTCTGCTGTCTTCAGGGCACTCAGTGGTTATTTTCCTTGTTTATTGATTGTAGGTTTGTTTGTTTCATCCTGCTTTTTTGTTTTACTTGGTTATGTCTGAGCAGGAGGGCTCTGTATTCTTTGTCATTTGCTCATCTGTGGGCACTATACTTTTCACCTCCTTCTCCAATGGGCAGGGTCAGTCACTCAGGTATGGTACAGCAGGCAGGTCTAGCTGAAGGGGAGTTTCTGGGATGGGTTGTTTGTGGCACGTACCAGGGCTGACAGTGTGGACTGGGAATCAGTGTAGGGCAGATTCCAGTAGGCTGTGCCTGTGCTGCTTGGGAGTGTGATGTTCAGTGCATGATGGTGGTAGACAGGAAGGAGGGGGTAGATTGTGATGTGTGGAGCTAAGATGGGTATGGGAAAGATGAGAGAGAGGAGAGAGGAATGGGAGCCAAAAGCATACACACAAACGAAAAAGAGTGCTAAGGGAGCTTGCTATTGGAGTGGAGAGATGAGAGACTGAGAAACAGGGAAAAACAAAAATGAAAAAAAGAAAAGAAAAAGGGTAAAAGAAAAAAATTAATAAATCAAGAGACTGGAAATGAAGAAAGACAAAAAAGGGAATGAGAGAAAGAAGAAAACAAAACAAAGAAACAAAAACAAAACCAAAAAACAAGAAAAAAGAAATGCCCCCAGGGATGTCCCTGTGCATCTGCACAGAGTAAGGGAGTAGCTTCCAAACCACATGGTACTGTCCGGCTAGAAGGGCTCCCAAGCCGAGAAAAGAAAACAAATGAACTAATCAAAACAGAACAAATCAGAGCAAACAAACAAACAAAAAACCCCAGGGGTCCCACCAGAGTGCTGGCGCAGGCCAGGAAGCAGTTTCACAGTCGAGCAGTGTTTTGCAGCCTTTCAGGAAGAAGCAAAGATGGCACAAAGAGCCAGGTATTTGAGAGAAAGGAGGGGGAGGTGGTGAGAAGTAACAAAGAAATCTAAAGAAGCAGAAAAAAGCAACACCAGCAGCCAACAAAAGGCACTCAGGGAGCTGGCAAGTGCAGGCGAGTAGAATCCTAGTGACACCGGGGTAAAGCTTGTGCTTCCTGGCCAAGAGACTGTGGCTGCAGGAAGCAGAGGAGGCTAAGTGGGGGTAAAGAAGGGTGTGGGGTGGGAGCGCCTATATCGCTGGTTACCAGTTGTTCTGTCTCCTGCTGGAAGCTCCCCGTGAAGCTGCTTTCTCGTACCCCCTGTTCCCTGATCTCCAATAGGAGTCCAAGATGGCAGATCCGTGCTGCAGTAGCTGATAGGGAACCTCTGCATGTATCTCTCTTCGCTCTCTGTTCTCGGTCAGTTTCTTATTCCACTTGGTGCTTGGCTGAGTTCTTTATCTCTTCATTTGATGCTTAGGGTTTCAGGATTGCCGTGTGACTCTGTTTGACTTAGTTTTTCTGATCTTTGCTGCGGAGGGACGGCGTGGTGCTTCTGACTGTAGTGCCATGTTGCCCAGAAGTCTGGCCAATTTTTTTTACAAGTAGATTGCCAGGTCCTTCTTCCTAGACTGTCTTAGTCTGGAAGCTCTGCTGAAACCTGTCCACCGTGGTGACCCTGCTGGTTTTTGAAATACCGGGTGGCATAGCTTCCAGCAGCATCACAGCAACATGCAAGCTACCACAGTATGAAAAACTGACAAACAAGAAAATTCAAAAATGATTGCAGTAGTACATCGACAGGGAACTGCCAGAAATTCAAGCCGGATTCAGAAAAGGACACGGAACAAGGGATATCATTGCTGATGTCAGATGGATCCTGGCTGAAAGGAGAGAATACCAGAAAGATGTTTCCCTGTGTTTTATTGACTACGCAAAGGCATTCAACTGTGTGGATCATAACAAATTATGGATAACATTGCCAAGAATGGGAATTCCAGAATACTTATTTGGGCTCATGAGGAACCTGTACATAGACCAAGATGCAGTTCAAACAGAATAAGGGGATACTGCATGGCTTAAAATCAGGAAAGTTGTGCATCAGCGTTGTGTTACTGAACTCAATGGGTTCGCCACCTGTACTCTCGTTACGAATAACTAAGAGTCAAGTGAATTAAAAGCAAGGCATAGTTTATTACTTACAGCGAGTAAGGAGATGGGGGGATCCTCCCAGAAAACACTCTGTCTCCAAACAAAGGGCTGGGGGTACAGTTATATAGCAGGCAGGAAAGGAGAAGTCATACATATCCATTAACTTTATATATATTCCAAAAGGGGTCGGAGTAGGATTTGGGCACAGAAGTGGCTGATGGACTTCTCGCTTTTGAAACGGGCTAGGTTACTGCTCAGTGAAGTATGTCCGGTGATTTTGGTTCCTAGGCAATATTTATGGGATGAGGCCATCTGATAGTCAACCTGGTCTCTTCCCACGCATGCCCAGGATTCTAATTCTAATTGGCTGATCTGAAAGACAGCTACACGCGGACAGATTAGGAGGAAGCAAACAACATTTGCATCATTCTTCCTCTAGAAAAAATTTTTAACTGACATAACTTGTCAGTTTCTGTCCCTAGCTGGTCTCAGCTGTATCCTTTCACCATGCTTATTCAATGTGTATGCTGAGCAAATAATCTGAGAAGCTGGACCATATGAAGAAGAAAGTGGCATCAGGATTGGAGGAAGACTCATTAACAACTTGTGTTATGCAGATGACACAACCTTGCCTGCTGAAAGCAAAGAGGACTTGAAGCACTTACTGATGAAGATCAAAGACCACAGCCTTCAGCATGGATTACACATCAACATAAAGAAAACAAGAATCCTCACAACTGGACCAATAAGCAACATCATGATAAATGGAAAAAATATTGAAATCAAGGATTTCATTTTACTTGGATCCACAATCAACAACCGCGGAAGCAGCAGTCATTTGGCATTTGGCAAATCTGCTGCAGAAGACCTCTTTAAAGTGTTAAAAAGCAAAGATGTCACTTTGAGGACTAAGGTGCATCTGACCCAAGCCATGGTAGTTTCAATCGCCTCATATGCGTGTGAAAGCTGGATGATAAATAAGGAAGACCGAAGAAGAATTGATGCCTTTGAGTTATGGTTGGTGAAGAATATTGAATATACCACGGACTGCCAGAAAAAAGAACAAATCTGTCTTGGAAGAAGTATAGCCAGAATGTTCCTTAGAAGCAAGGATGGTGAGAAATCGTGTCACTTACTTTGGCCATGTTATCAGGAGGGAGCAGTCCCTGGAGAAAGACATCATGCTTGGTAAAGTAGAGGGTCAGCAAAAAAGAAGATCGTCAATGAGATGGATTGACACAGTGGCTGTAACAATGGGCTCAAACATAGCAATGATTGTGAGGATGGCGCAGGACCAGGCAGTGTTTCGTTCTGTTGTAGGTAGGGTTACTATGCGTCAGAACCGACTTAACAGCACCTAACAACAAGTGGGAAATAAACACAGATTCAGCAAATACAAAGAAGAATCATAAGAAACTACTTTGCTTAGCTCTATGCAATTAAATTTGAAGATATGGATGAAATGAGTAATTTTCTAGGCATTGTAAATTTTTAAGAGAAATGAAAAATCTAAACAAATTGCCTTAAAATAATAGGGAATAGTGGCAAAGAGTAAACCCCTAAAAGATCACCAAGCCCAGATAATTTCACAGGGGATCCTAATAAAATCTAAGGAACAGATCATTGCAATGCTACTTAAACTGTTCTAGAGGATTAAAAAAAAAAGAATAACTTCCATTAAAAAAAAAAAAATCAACATGGCATAACATCAATACCAAAATGACAAGACTAGGATACAAAAAGAAAAGTATGGACCAATCTCACTTGTGACTTTCAATTCAGAAATCCCAAATAAAATATTATCAAATCAAATATAACAGAATCTAAAAGAATAACACATCTTGACCAAATAATATGTATTCCAAGAATGCAAAGAGAGTTAGTTATTAGGAAATCTACTAATACATTACCATATTATATTGCTAGGTCAAAAGAGAACAATTATATGATTGTCTCCAAAAATGCTAAAAAGGCTTTTGATGTTATTCATCATCCATTTTTATATTTGTAAAAATGGTCACTAAAATAGGGATAAATGCATACTTTCATAACATGATAAAATATATCTATCTCAGTTCAAAAAGTAGCATCATGCTTAATGGGAAACACAAGAAGAATTCCCCTTAAAGTCAGGAACAAAACAAGGATGTCCACTATTATCATCATTATTATTTAATATTGTGCTAGAGGTAGTAGTCAGCTGAATTAAGGAAACAAACAAAATAAGGAAAGAAATGAGAAGTGTTTCTTATTTCTAGAAAAGGATGTGGTAGCAAAATTATTTGAAGATGATATAATTATATACCTGAAAGCCCATGAAAATAAATGGGAAACTATTACATACTAAAAGATAACCCAACACTTTAAGCTTTTGACAAAAATTTATATACAAAACTAAAATCTTTTCTATATATAGCCAGTTAGAAGATATAATGGAGTAAAATGTTCCATTTACAATAGCCATCTAAAAAAAGTGAAACTTAAGCCGAGTGTGAAGTCAGAAATGTGAAATACTCAAAAGAAAGAAAATTTAAAATGCCAGGAACACGGAAGAGTTGAACAAATGAAAATCTGCTTGTACAAGAAGACTGAACTTCATGAATATGCCAGTTCTCCTCAATTTAATATACTAATTTCATATGAATTAAATTTCAAGTGAAACGACTAAAAAAAATATTTGACTTAGACAAGCTTATTGTAAAGTTCAAGTGAAAATATTAAAAAGCAAGAAAATCCTGGAAAATTCTGGAAACAAAGAGTAATATGGAGAGATTGGCCCTAACAGACGTTAAACCATACACTATAATATTTTAAAACAGTTTTGTACTAGCTTATTAACGGACAGATAAATCAATGAAACAAAGAGAAAGTCCAGCAATAGAACAAAATGCATTTTAAAAATGTAGTATGTGATTAAGGGCCATTTCAAATCAGTGAGGAATAACTCTTTAATAAAGTGTTTTAGGACGTATAGATAGGCATTTGGGGGGGCGGTCAATGTACATTAGAGTAAACTGCAGGTGGATCAAAAATGTAAATGTAAAAAGTAAACTCATAAAAGTACCAGGATGTTTGCTGAACATTTTGGCTTGTGAGCAGCTCCTTTGTCTGTCTTAGAACTGTGACAATGTAAGGTGGGAGCCGCAGGAGGCCTCCCTACAGAGTCGTCTGCCTGAGAATAAAACCAATACGGAAGAAAGCAGAACTGAGAGATAAAGAGAGGCCCAGGTCAGATGACATCCTGTAAGACCCTGGATCCAGCCATGCCTGGAGCCAGTACACTTACATGAGTTAATGCCTTGAACTTGGTAGATCATTTTATCCCCTTAAGCCAGTTTGGATGGTGTATTATGTCACTTGAAGAAAGTCCTAATTAAGACAACAGATGATAAAATTTATAGACTGTTCAGGGGCAGTGGGGGTAGTGGGGGAGAGCATTTTGGCTGAGACTAAGGCAGATTAAAGAGAACATAGATGAGGGAATACCGTGAGATATTTAATCTCATCAATAGTTAATTGAAGTCATGAGGGAACTCAAAGGGAAAGTGAACACCTGGATCTGGAAGGGAAACTGATACTCATTCCCTAGTAAATTCCAAAGGCTTCCACTGCAATAAGTGTTCCAACTGATACTTCTTGAGCACCTACTGTGTGCCTGACACTGTTCTAGGCACTGAGAATACAGTAGTAAACAATAAAAAAAAAAAAAAAAAAAAGACAATATCCCTGCCCTCACGGAGCTCACATTCTAGCGGGAGAGTGGCAGAAAAACAACTAAAAAGTGAATTACATAGTATATTAAAAGTTCATAAAAGCTAAGGAGAAAATAAAGGAAGGAGCAGGAAATAGGGAATGCCAGATTGCTTTCGAAATTTATTACAACGAGCCAATGAAGGAGGGTTATTCACCCCCAACTCTAGCACAAGGAGGTAAAATGACTCACTCAAGGTCATTAACTAGCAAGTGGTAAAATCAGGATAGGAAAACTGGAAAATGCTTGCAGGATCTTTGATCTCTCCCTCATGTCAGACTGCCTCCCAGCCCAGGAGTCTTTTAACTGGCAAATTCACTCTCTCCCTTGGCTTCATTATTATTGACCTTGCTGAAGACTTTGACATTACTGACCATCCTTCCCCTTTCAAAGCTTTTCTCTTAACTTAAATGACATTACACTGTTCTAGTTCTGCTTCCTTTTCCAATTAGTTCTGCCCCTTTTGGCTTTTCTTTTTTTTCTCACCACATGAATGCAGGATACCAAATACAATTTATCTCAGGGTCACCATATTGAACTGTATCAGAGGACACCATTCAGATCAGAGTCTTTGTGAATGGTACCCTGTACAGTAATGCCGTGCATAGCCTGTGCAGATGTACATACCAGCACTGTACCTTCTGCACCTCTCTTACCTATGCTACTGACTTCAGTTACCTTCCCTCGGCAGATTCCTCCCAAAACGTCATTGGCAGCTTCTGCCCTGTACCGTTGGAGAATTTGGTGGTACAGCCCACATCCCCCTCAACAACCCACCCTTGCCCTCAGTGCCCACAGGCATCAGTGAGGCAGAAGCAATGGATATATTGTTGGCAGCACCAATACACAAATCCATGAATAAAGAGTTCTCTTGTTAAAGAGTCTCTCTGCTCCCACTTGCATTGATGTCTAAAAAGTTTCTGGACTAAGTTGTAAGCAACTTGAAAGTTACTTATAACTCTAAAAGCTACAATTTGATACTATATTTTTGTGTGCCCAACTGGGTAGGTGCATTATTTCATTCAACTCTCGCAAAGCCATAGGAAGTAGACATTACTATACTCTGAGGTCTGAGTTTCAAAGAGGTCCTATAATCTGCCTGAGGTCACGCAGTTAATAATTGATGGAGTTGGAATTTGGACCAGGTACAATGGCCTTCAAAGCCACACTCTTATTCTATAAACAGCCTCCCAATATCACCCAGCATCATGCTGAGTACAGGATAATACTAAATAAAACTAACATTTATGTTTTAATGTACGAATTTAAAAAAATCCTTTCCTATACATGACTTAATGCTCATAATAACCCTGAGAGGTAAACAGTAGTGATTATTGTTGTTGGTGGCACCATGAAGTCGGTTCCGACTCATAGCAACCCTACCTACAACAGAACAAAACGCTTGCCTGTTCCTGCGCCATCCTCACAACCATTACTACGTATGAGCCTGTTGTCGCAGCCACAGTGTCAATTCATCTTCTTGAGGGTCTTCCCCTTTTTCACTGACCCTGTACTTCACCAAGCATGATGCCCTTCTCTAGGGACTGTGTCCAAAGTAAGTGAGACAAAGTCCCACCATCGTTGCCTCTAAGGAGCATTCTGGCTGTACTTCTTCCAAAACAGATTTGTTTGTTCTTCTGGCAGTCCATGGTATATTCAATATTCTTCGCAAACACCATAATTCAAAGGCATCAATTCTTCTTTGGTCTTCCTTATTCATTGTCCAGCTTTCGCATGCATATACCTGTATACCTGTTGCCATCGAATCGATTTCAACTCATAGCGACCCTATAGGACAGAGTAGAACTGCCTGATAGGGTTTCCAAGGAGCAGCTGGTGGATTCGAACTACTGACCTTTGGTTAGCAGCTGTAGCTATCAACCATTGCACCACCACCAGGGCTCTCATGCATATGAGGCAATTGAAAATACCATGGATTGGTTTAGGCGCACCTTAGTCCTCAAAGTGACATCTTTGCTTTTGAACACATGAAAGAGGTCTTTTGCAGCACATTTGCCGAATACAATATGTTGTTTGATTTCTTGACTGTTGCTTCCATGGATCCAAGTAAAATGAAATCCTTTACAACTTCAGTCTTTTCTCTGTTTATCATGATGTTTCTTATTGGTCCAGTTGTGAGAATTTTTGTTTTCTTCAAGTCCTCTTTGCTTTCAGCAAGCAAGGTTGTGTCATCTGCATATTGCAGATTGTTAAGTCTTCCTCCAATCCTGATGCCCCATTCTTCTTCACAGAGTTCAGCTTCTTGGATTATTTGCTCAGCATACAGATTGAATAAGTATGGTGAAAGGATACAACCCTGGCTTTCCACCATGCAGTATCCCCTTGTTCTGTTCAAATGGCTGCTTTTTGGTCTAAGTACTGGTTCCTCATGAGCACAATTAAGTGTTCTGGAATTCCCATTCTTTGCAATGTTATCCATAATTTGTTATGATCCACATGGTTGAATGCCTTTACATAGTCAATAAGACACAAGTAAACATCTTTCTGGTATTCTCTGCTTCAGATATAAAAACTGAAAATCAAAGAGGATAAAATGACTTCTCATTTGGATAAAAAGAGCGAGCCAGGATCCAAATGCAAGTCTTCTCTCAGGATTTCATTCTCTGTCCCACCCTCTACTTCACTAAATGTTGTCTGATATAGAAGATGTGAGCCGGGGGAGGGAAGGGCAAAGACAATACCTTTTTCATTTTTGCCTGTACTAGCCTCAAGGAGCCCTAGTGCAGCAAATGGTTAAGCGCTCGGCTAACCAAAAGGTTGGTGGTTTGAACCTACCCAGCGGCTCCAGGGGAGAAAGACCTGGCGAGCTGTTCCCATAGAGATGACAGTCTAGAAAACCCCATGGGGCAGCTCTACTGTCACATGTGGTCAGTATGAGTTGGAATCCACTCAAAGGCAACTAACAACAGCCTCTAGCATGCTGGGCACTCAAGAATTGTTCATTTATGCAATAATTTTTTTTGAGTACTTAGCATGTGCCAACAAACAAACCTGTTGTTGTCCAGCCAATTCCGACTCACAGCGACACTATAGGACTGAGTAGACTGCCCCATAGGGTTTCCAAGGAGCAGCTTGGTGAATTTGAACTGCCAACCTTTTGGGTGGCAGCCAGTCTCTTAACCACTGCACCACGAGGGCTCCTACTATGTGCCAGTCACTGAAAATACAAGTGAAGAAAGACTGTCACCGTTCCTAAACTCACATACTTACATTCTACTGGGGGGGAAGAACAAGTAATTTCAGACAGTGAAAAGCGCTACAGTGCTGGCGGTAGTAAGTAAGGGATACGTAAATTTAGAAAAAGTGGTCAGGGAAGGCGTCTGAGACGGTATTAACTGGATGAATGAATGGCAACCCCTTAGATGGATTCATTGTTCGTTATGAGGTAACTAGATTTTATTGGCTGTTAGGCTGTTAAGGCTTTGACGCTGAATATCCTTTGGACCTAATGTTGATTACGCCCAAAGGGCAAGGGCAGAGGCGAAGCATAAAGAAGAATCCCTTAAAATTCTTTTTATTCCTCTGACCTTGCCTCTGCGGTCAGGGTCACTCAAACCCCGCTGACACGCCCATTCTCCTTCCAGACGCTTCCGGTCTAAGCATGCGCAAGAGAAATTGCCTTTCCTAGCGGAAGGCGCAGATCCCACTATACTGCGCATGTGCAGCTCGCCCGTGAGCCCCGCCCCGATCACCGCTCCTGCTCACGAGCGCCTGCCGTTTCTCTGGGCGGGGCGGTGGGCGGAGACTGGGCGGGCTAGCGCGCGCCGGTGCGTGCGTGTGCGCGCGCCGGGGGCGGGCCAAGTGAAGCCGGGGGCCGTGGCACGTGATCCTGGACGGGCTAGGTCGCTTGGTGGCTCTGTCCGTCTGTCCATCCGTCCGCGGGTGCCATCATGGCGGACGCGGCCAGTCATATGCTCCTGGGCTCCGGTATCACCATCCTGTCACAGCCGTTCATGTACGTGAAGGTGCTCATCCAGGTATGAGTCGTCGCCATTCCCTTTCCCGCCCGGCGCCCTGTTGGGTCGCCGCTGCCTACGGCGTCTGAGGATCGGGTCCAGCCTTCCGGGGCCTTCAGTCTCCCGAAGTGCCGCACCTTCTCTGCTGCCCCGACCTTCCCCGGAGGGACAATGTCCACCGTCCCGCAAGTCCTCTTGGGGGCCTTCACGAGCTCTCCTCCCGCCAAGCCGTGAGGCCCGCTCCTTCTCCCGTAGCTAACTGCCACCCTGCTCTGCCCGGTGGCTCCTCTGAACTTTGATTTTTCTTCCCTGATGTTGATGCTGGCCGGTCGCCACCGGGGGCTTCGCCATTCTCCACTCTCGCCCACTCTGAAATTAGCATTCACCTCTTCTCCCCCTGCTCCCCTCGCAAAAAAAAAAAAATTCCTAAACGCAGGACACAGAATATTCAGCTGAAGACATTTTAAATTCAAGGGGAAGTTCAAGCCCATAGAGCCAACATTTTATCACCCCTTCCTTGTTTTCGGGGATGGTTTTTTTTTTTTTTTTTTTCTGCTTTTACTACTGCTATTCTGTTCTGAGATTTTAGCACCAAAAACCCAGATCAACACAAGGAGCTCATTCAGAAGTGATAATGAAGTGGTTGCTGAGACACATTTCGGAAGAATCCATTGAACGCTCTCAAGCAACCACCCATGTGGCTCATGACAGTGAAAATCATATTTGTCTGAGCTGGAAATCAGTTCAGCCGAAAGAATCTTAGCAAGCTTAAGCATAGGTGTTAGTTTCTAATATACTGTAAAATAGTTCTTAGATGATGTTTCATATTCACAGGCAAGTAGGTCAGGTTTTCGCTGATGATAGACTGCCAGATAGTATTTTCAGTTGCTTTTCTAAATTTTTCCATGATGGGCAGGTCATTCACTCTTTAAAACTTTATTGAGAGTTGGCATAAATATGTCAGGCATTGTGCCAGGGAAGGGGGCAGTTTTCTTGGAACACTTGTCCTCAAGGACCTCACAGTCCACCTTTCTGTCAAAAATTGACAAGATATTAGGGAGGGTCACATATTCTTGAGTTGATTTTAATCCAAATTATTTTGTTGCTGAGTTGACCTTTGTGGAGTCAGATTCCATATGTAAAAGGCTGTTGTAAAATAAATTGAGTACAGCACTCAGACTTTGACTGAAATGTAGTATGTATGACGTCTAAAACAGAGAATTGGCACATTTGGGGCTAGGTAGCATCTGACAACAGCATTTTGCAGGACATCTGGTATGATGCCAGTGCTTCTCCTGGAGCCACGATTTTATAGTGACAGAGTTCTTCTCAAAATCTGAATATCCCTAATCCTGATTTCACAACATCTACATGTTGCCAAATTTCTCAGAGGTTTTGGTGAAATTCCCCAGTACTCATTTTCAAAAATAGTTGCACAGCACTTTCAGGCAGCTTAGACAAGTTAATTGAACAAGTTAAAAATCACAGCAATAGAGTCAGAACCGTGTCCGACAGCACCGTTCTCTCAACTACCCCTTTGGCATTAAAAATCCTGAATATATTGTAGAAATAAAATGATAACCATGAACTCTAAAATGACCTTCATTAATTGCTAGCAATAGTCTGTCTGTTTAACATGAACTCACATTGTTGCATTGTTAGGTGTCATCGAGTCGATTCTGACTCATAGAGACGCTATGTACAACAGAACAAAACACAACCCAGTGAGTCCTGTGCCATCCTCACAATCGTTGCTATGTTTGAGCCCATTGCTGCAGCCACTGTCAGTCCATTTTGTTGAGGGTCTTCCTCTTTCTCGCTGATTCTCTACTTTACCAAGTGTGATGTCCTTCTCCAGAGATATTGGCCCTCCTGATAACATGTCCAAAGTACATGAGACAAAGTCTCGCCTTCCTTGCTTCTAAGGAGCATTCTGGCTGACTTCTTCCAAGACAGATTTATTCATTCTTCTGGCAGTCTATGATGTATTCAGTATTCTTTGCCAACTCCATGACATGAACTTAGCTTGTAATTATTTCACAAATGAATTATTCAGCTGTATCTGCTTTTGGCTCTGAGTGTTTTGTCTTGCTAGCCAAATATGCAGTTGATATTTGAGGATAGCTTAGAGGATGTCTTCTCATTTTGTCTAAAATTTTAAAATGCCCTAGATTTTCTTTAAAAAATATTTTTGAGCCTCCTCAGTAAACTGTAGCTTTCCTAACACAAAAGTTCCTTTATTCTGTTCACAGTTTGATATTAGTCTATTTCAGCTGCATGTTTCACTTCATCGAATTTGAACCGAAAGGAAGATTGGAGTTTATTGAATCCAGTCTTATCATTTGATAAAATAAAAAACTGACAAGGATGACTCTCATCATCGCCTTGGAAAACATCCACTGCGTTTTTACTTGTGTTAAAATGATAACCCTGATTTTGTTCTTTATTCAAGCCCTTGCAACCAACGCATTCCTGAGAGTATTGCTTAAAAGCCCTTAGCCGTTGAGTCAATTCCAACTCAGAGCAACCCTATAGGACAGAGTAGAACTGCCCCATAGGGTTTCCAAGGAGCACCTGGTGGATTCAAACTGCCAACCTTTTAGTTAGCAGCCAAGCTCTTAACCACTGCACCACCAGGGCTCTGGGAGTACTGCTTACTATTGATATATTTCCTTGTTTTTAAAGGTGGGATATGAGCCTCTTCCTCCAACAATAGGACGAAATATTTTTGGGCGGCAAGTATGTCAGCTTCCTGGTCTCTTTTGTTATGGTAAGTGTCTTTGATTTATTTGGAATTTGATGACATTGAGGACTGTGACAGACAAAAAAAATACTTGATGCCATCGAGTCGATTCGGACTCATAGCGACCCCATAGGATAGAGTAGAACTGCCGCATAGGGTTTACAAGGAGCAGTTCGTGGATTCCAACTGCCTACCCTTTGGTTAGCAGCTGTTAGCAGCTGAGCTCTTAAGCACTGCACAACCAGGGCTCCAAGATAGACAAGATACCCCCCCTGCAAAAAAAAAAAAAAAAACTAGAATTCTTAAGATGGCAAAGAAAGCATGTTTCCTTGAAATGTCTGTGGAATCATTTCTTCCAACTAGAATTTAAATCTCTGACTTGTGTTCTTAGCGCAACACATTGCGAGCATCGATGGGAAGCGAGGGTTGTTCACAGGCTTAACTCCACGACTGTGTTCAGGAATCCTTGGAACTGTGGTCCATGGTAAAGTTTTGCAGGTGAGTGGAAAATCAGTCTTCCTAGAGATTTGAATGACCTTTTATGTACAGTTTGTTCAACTAATCAAGCAATTCGATGATATATTTATAACTTTGGCCATTCTTCCCCTTGAAAAACTTTCTCTTGAAATGCCTGTTCTTAGTTCTTTCCTGGAAGCAGGAGCATTCTTGCAGATTGAAGTAGTTGATTTTGAACTGTTTAACCTTCCTTTGAACCAGGTATTCTGAGCAGAAATTAAATACATTGGCTTATTTGGTCTCCTGTATGCTCAGTTTATTTCTTTGAAGGAGGAAGGAAGCGCACTAAAATGTACTTTTTTTCCCCTGCAGTTATTTTCTTGTTATTTGAAGTGTTACCCTAGTGAAATGTTTTCTGTTAAAAACTTAGCAAAGTAAACATAAAAGTCAGGATAGTGGTTATTTACAAGGGAGAGAGAGGGACCCTGGATGGGGGACTGGGGTAATATCAGTGAATTTTCTTAACCTAGGACAAGGCTGTTATGAATATTTGTCTTTTAATTATTTATTATACTGTGCATTTGTATTTTGTACACTATTCTGTATGTGTGTTACATTCTGTAAATTTTAAAGTTAAAAAAAAACCATTACCAAAGTATGTATCAACTGCAGGATAGGGGTGACTTTTAGGGAAGGGAAAGGCCTGAGGTGAGACTTCAGCTATTCAGCTATATCTGTGTGTTTTATTTTAAGAAGGCAAGAGATCTTAAGCAAAAAGGGCAAAATATTAACATCTGTTTAGTGTTGGTGGATACATAGGTAAATTATTTTCTGAATTTTTCTGTATGTTTGAGATGTTTCATAGAATGTTTTAGTTACATTTGTTTCTTTCTTAGTGATCCTTTTGTTTCTCTGGCTTCTTTTTACTTCATATGCTAAAGCTTGAATTATAATTTTGATTGTACTGGTTTCTCAGTTGCACCTGTTACAGTGTAGGTCTATTGAATTAACCCTTAAGGCAGTCTTAGTATTTGGGAAGTGGTTCTGCACACAGAATTGCCCTTTGCTATATTAGAAAGGTGTTACGGATAAGAATTCTGTACCATTTAGAACAGTCCAGGGAAGGTTGTTTAGCATGAGTGTGGTTGAGAATATGACTAATGGGTTTTCTAGTTCATTATTCTGTCCCCTAGTGGCACCAAAGGCTGTTATCCTCTGTGTTATAACTCAAAAAATGTAGCAGTGTATGCTAACAAATTATACTTTTAACATTTACCATATATCAGATGTGAAAAATACAAACTGCTCATTTAAATAGTACTCTGTACAATCTTCATTGTACTTTTTTAGGCTTTAATATTTTCCTCAGTAATAATATTTTATCATCTAATGAGGAAATCACGATTTTGTTAAACAGTTTCATCATCTAATTGGCTTGTTGTTAGGTGCTGTCAAGTAGGTTCTGACTCGTAGCGACCCTATGTACAATAGAACTAAACGCTGCCCAGTCCTGTGCCATCCGCAATCATTGTTATGCTTGAGCCCATTGTTGGAGCCACTGTGTCAATCCATCTCATCGAAGGTCTTCCTCTTTTTCGCTGACCCTCTACTTTACCAAGCATGATGTCCTCCAGGGACTGATCCCTACTGATAACATGTCCAAAATATGGACACCATCCTTGCTTCTAAGGAGCATTCTGACTGTACTTCTTTCAAGACAGATTTGTTCATTCTTTTGGCAGTCTGTAGTATATTCAATATTTTTCACCAACACCATACTTAAAAGGCATCAATGCTTCTTCTGTCTTCCTTATTCATTGTCCAGCTTTCCCATGCATATGAGGCGATTGAAAACATTATGGCTTGGGTCAGGCGCACCTTAGTCTTCAAGATGACATCTTTGCTTTTTAACACTTTAAAGAGGTCTTTTGTAGCAGATTTGCCCAATACAGCACATTGTTTGATTTCTTTTAAATGCTCTTCAGCTTTCATTGATTTGTGTAGGTTAGTTTTAGTCAGTTCCTCACATGGAGCCTGTTTCATCCTTCAGTCCTTGTGTTATTCTTTATACCTATTCCCTGGTGGCCCAGTGGTTAACAGTTCAGCTGCTAACTGAAAGGTCAGCACTTCGAATCCACCAGCCACTCTTTGGAAACCCTGTTGGGCAGTTCTGCTCTGTCCTGTAGGGTTGCTGTGAGTTGGAATCGACTCGACGGCAATGGGTTTGAGTTTTTATTCTTTTTATCATGCCTGTGGACTGAATCTAGATGCACCCTTCCAGGTGGCCGTGAGTCAGAGTGATGGCTTCTTAATGGGCCATTGTTTTTGGTGGGTTGATAACTGCTTTTTCTTTTTCAGCCCCACCCTTCTCTGGGCTCAATGAAAGTACATTACCATTACCTAAGTGAGGTTTACACGTGGAAAGGCAGTTGTCATCTACTCAGAGAGCTTTGTGTATAGATTTAGAGGACAAATGAAATTACTGCTTGAGACCAAGTTCCCTTATGTAAAGGAAAAATAAGGCAAACTTGAGGTAAACAGGCGCTCTGAATTTGTGTTTCAGATGTAGCCAAATGAAATATAACAGAGGGTTGGTACTACAGTTAGTATCAGCAGCCGCTTCTACAACCAAGAAGAAAGACCTATTCAGGCTTGAGGAAACTGTTAATCTTTACAAGAGTTCTGTATATCTGAACACGAGTTCAATTAAATCTGTTCGGAATAACATAGAAGAGAGAGGTAGATAATTTCTGTTGATGGGGTAAAAAGCACAGACTGAAAATGACCAACAATTTTTAAAGAGATCTGGAAACTATAAAATTAATTCTAGCAAAGGACCTGGAGTTTGGCCAAAAGACATCACTTTGCTTAATCTTTACATTTGTTCGCTTGGCTGTGATTTTTTTTTAAAAACATAATTCTTTTTACAAAAGTGTTGTCTGATTTTTTAATGTGGAATGACTAGAAGGTAATAAAACCGATTGTTATAAGGAACTTGATTGTCTGATTTCTTTTCATTTCACCTAGCCCACTAATTCTAAAATATTCCACAAATATTTCCTCTTCCAGTATGGTCTGGGCTCTGGCTGTGTTCATGTTCTCTAAAAGTTCCCCCCTGCCCCTTGCTTGTTTTAGAAACAGTCAAATAATACGAAAAGAAAAGTGAGGCAATTTCAGCTATTCAGACTTAGCACCAGTTCTCTGCTCTTCTGTACAATGAAGACAAGAATCTTGCCCTAATTTGGTATTGGTCTGATGTTTTCAATGAGAAGAGTAGGAACCTGGGCTGTGTTTTTGCCAGCTCATTTTCTGTTAAACCCGTATGTTTAGTAAATAATACTGTGATTTTTCTTTGTGCTTTAGGTGAAAGTTTACAGCTCAAGTTAGTTTCTAATACAAACATTTATACATGCATTGTTATGTGACCCTAGTTGCTATCCCTACAATGTGACCACACATTCCTCCTTTCTACCCCGGATTTCCTGTGTCCATTCCACTAGCTCCTATCCCTTTCTGCCTTCTCGTCTCACCTCTGGACAGGAGCTGCCCATTTAGTCTCGTGTATCTACTGGAACTAAGAAACACATGGTGTTTTTTTTTGCTGTTGTTTTGTTTTCCTTTTTCTGTTTTTAAGTAAGAGGTTTCATGTGTGTTTGATTATTCCTCTAGCTGACCAATATTTTAAACTTAGCAACAAGGCCATCTTTAGAGTTGATTAATGAGAAGTAGAAGTTAATTGGAGATTTATGGCAAAAAAAAAAAAAAAATTTTTTTTTCCAGCTATTTTATTTCCCACCGATAGAGTTTTCATTTTATGTCCTCTTTCACATGGCACTGTAATAACCCTAATCATCCTTTCTTCTCTTTCCCCTTTTATTGTAGCATTACCAGGACTCTGAGAAGCCTGAGGTATGTTGGAGCTGATTCTATGTGTGGGCCCCTTTCCACTTGCAAGTTACTGCTATTTGGTCCTCTTTAGGAGTGGGGCCATGCAGTCAGTTTCCATTTAATCTCAGTGAATACTGGCACATGGGGTGGCCACCACTTTAATAGTTCTCATTAAAACCATCAGGATCTCTGTTTTCTTTGATTTGGATTTCCAGGAGTTAGGACCTGGAAATGTACAGAAAGATGTCTCATCTTCCTTTGACCGAGTTATCAAGGAGGTAAGAGATGGATTCCATCCAACACTTTTTCCCCTAAGTCAGATAGTATGCAGTGTGGCGGTTGTGGAATCAGGAGTATCAGACCTGTGTGCTCAGTGTCGGTTCCCAAATGAAATTAAACTTTGACCTTAGTGTGGGCTTTACTGCACATGTGACATGAAAAGAGGGAGAAGCCATGCTCGCTCTTTGAGAGAGATGCCTTTCAGAAAGGGTAACCGAAAAGGAAACTCATTTTGCCTAGTCATTTTTTCTTTAAAATTGAAAAGGTTTCTACTGAAGTCGTCTAACAGAGTTGAAAACCTCTGGCTCAAAAGTGTTAAGAGCTTGGCCAGGCCCATTGTATGTTAGATATTACGTATCCAGAAATGTTTTTATCTGTATGAATGAACCTCGCTTTGGAGTGTTCCTCTTCACCTATTTCCCACCCTGTCTTCTGCCATTGGAGTTTCTTCATGCCTGACTTTGAGAACTGCTCTTTTTCTCTGTCTTTATGTTGTCTGTTTGTCTCTAATGAGGTCACAATTGCTGCCTTTTAAAAAACAGATAGTTCAAACATTACCAAAGATCTGATACATAAGATGAATCAGCTTTGTTTTCTGAAATTTTCATGAAGTGAGTTTGTTTAAAAGTAGGGATGCATGTAGTAATACGCATTTTACATTTTCTTAACTTCAGTTAGCCCCACAGGGTGTTTTCAGAACTACCATTTGATTAGTGGGGGAAGTCTCCTAACTGACAAACATATTTAAATGCAAAAATAAATGACACCTAGAACCCCAGGATCCAGCTCCAAGTATTGTCATTTAATTTTCTCTACTATCTCCTTACAGAGTGCTGGACTAGATAGATAAACTAGGATAAATACAGCAGCTCAAAGATAAGGCACAGTTGTAGAATTATGGTCGCAAACAAATCAGAGTTGCTCTCTTTTCCCTAAGATGTTGGTACAGAGTAAATAGAGCCTGATACTTGTCTAGCAACTTAATACTCTAAACACAGGCCTCATGGTTCTATTCCAGCTCTCTGATGATTTGCTGGTGACCCTCCCTGTTCCTTTGCTTTTTGTTTTTCTTATCTGTGAAATTGAGAAAATAATAGAACCTGCCTTGCAGAGATATTTTGAGAAGTAACTATAACAGAATGGTGAAATCCACCAGTGAAAGGTATTATTGTGTATTATATTGTATCCCCTTGAAACTGCTCTTCCTGACTCCAGGGCAGGAGTGCCCTGTAACTCACTTTCTTATTATATGCTACAATACCAACCCACATTCCTTCTCACAGGAATTGCAGTGTCAGTTCTTTAGATTTCAGAAGTATGTGTTGATTGTTTCTAGACAACACGAGAGATGATGGCTCGTTCTGCTGCCACCCTCGTCACGCATCCCTTCCAAGGTATGTCTGCAGTTGATGCTTGCAGTCTGATTTCTGTCTCTCTCTTATGACTTGATCTCTCTTGACCTCTTAGGTTGGCATGGGAATTCACTGAAGTGCCTTTCCTGTGTGTTTTTTGTTTGCTTGCTTGGCTTTGCTTTTATTCAGTTTATCCGGATAACAAAATGTCTTTAGGTGCAAACAGCTTTTTTTTCAGAGCTATCAAAATGTATGTCAGCGTAGTTTTAAAAATCTTTCTCTGTGTTTTGCAGTGATCGCTTTGAGATCGATGGTACAATTCATTGGCAGAGAAACCAAATATTGGTAAGTGTTTTTGTTTTCAAGTATTCAAGATCTGTTGAAGCCAAACTAATAGAATACTACTTTGCATTTGTACAATGCCTTAGAGTTTACAGAATAAATTCATATATCCTAAATCATTTGAATCCTTACAAAAAATACAGTAAAATAGGAGAAAATGGGCTTGGGTGGGTTTAGGAGCCTACCCAGCATCTCAAAGTAAGCTGCAGAGACACTGAAGCCAAGAGTCACCCTGACTCCAGGCAACTGTACCCTTACGTCCTAATAACTTAATTTCTATCTCAGATTCAACTCTCTTTGCAGAGTGAAGGGGTGCTAGAAAAGTAAGGGCGGTGGATATACATTTGATGTCAAAAGTGATTATTGAAATTATTTTTTTCATATCTCCAAAATAATTTTCATGAATTTTACCTTTCCTTCCTCTGTACTTAGTGGACTTTGTGATTCCATAGTAACCATCTATCGAGAAGAGGGCATCCTAGGATTTTTTGCGTGAGTAAACATTGACTTGTATGTATGTGATTTTTGTGTGAGTAGAAAATTTTAATAAGAATAAGGGCAGTGAATCTTTGTTTAGTTCTTGGGGGAAAATATACTGTTGTATTAACAACCATTTTGATTTAAATTCTCTTGTTCTAAAGATCCCAAACCTTTGCTTCTGGACATTTAAAGCATATGAAATGAGTGGTTTATGTGTTTTTTTAGCAAATAAATTCACTCCCTTCCCAATTACATACAGTTAAGAAAATGAGGAAAATTAATTTTTAAAAAATGGAAAAATCATTTAACATGTATTTTCTTTATCCTGAGAGAAAAGTTCTTGCACGGTTATATAAACTTCCCTTGAATTTACTTTGAAAGAACTTAGACTAATATCCTTATTCTTCGATTAACAGCAGAAACTTTGTATTATTAACTAAATGGGGCCTTCAAAATGTTCAGAGTGTTCCCACATACTTGATTTTATTTGAGTATCATAGATAGTCTGTGAGATCGGTAGGACAGCTATTATTAGTCTCATCTTACAAATTAAAAAAATACTGACACTCACGAAGTTCACTTGCAGCTGGTCACATAGCTGATAAATGACAGTGTTGGCACATGAGCCCTGGTCTTCAGTCTGGGATAGTGTCCTTTGATGTCTCTCAGCTATTTCTGTGTTTGGACTATTCTCATTTTGTAATTGTTCTCATCTTTTGCCCTGCCAGATTTGAATATCAAGTAGTTTAGCAAAAACCATATTTAAGTCCCATCTCCAAAGTACCTGGCAAATTTTTGGCCTGCTTACTTATAGTTACTAATAGTAAGGTGAACCATTGGCCATAGTTCAGAGGGAGAGAGCTGACCTGCATTTTAAAAATGGGAACAAAAGTCAGAGATGAGCCTCAGGTGCAGCTATCGTAACTAGAACGAACTAGATAAGAGGGCCAGGTTCTGGCACCCAGTGTCTTTTCAGTTCTCTACAACGTTTCATGATCTAATTCTTTGAGAAGTGTTTATACTGAGCGAGTTATCTTTTTACTGATCACATTTCTTGGTTCTTATTTTTATTGTTTCTTCGTGTAGGGGTCTTATTCCTCGCCTCCTAGGGGACATCATTTCCTTGTGGCTCTGTAATTCACTGGCCTACCTCGTCAATACCTATGCACTGGACAGTGGGGTAGGTGTGACCTGATCAGCTGTACTGGCGCTGACTTTATTGTATTCAGCTGGCAGCTGGGTTAGCTTCAAAGTAAGATGACAGTCTGCTACGCTCCAGATGCACATTATATGGCTAAAAATCATCAGTTGAGTTTTCAAAGGCTAATGGAATGATCCATATTGTTTACTGTAGAGATGCGCACCTAAAAAGTCCCTACCTGGGGTGTGCAGGGTAAGCCTGAGAGATCTAGCCCTGCCACCGTGCTGCAAGGAGATCACTTCTTTATTGGTTTCTAATTTTGGAGGATAGTATCTAGCAGAGAAACAGTTTTATGGTGTATCTAGGGGTTTTCATCTAACCTGGGGTGTGATGGGGGACTCCTGTATTGGGTTTTCTAGAAACCTCAGCCTGGGAGGTTTTGAGAATCAGCCTTTCCTAAAAGTGATGTTTCCCCTGCCTCCGCAGTTACAGGGCCTGTTTGTGCACAGGCAGCCCCATAGCGTGGTGGAAAATAGAACACACCAAGTAGTGTGTCTAAATCCATGTGCGCTTCTTGAGTATAGAGACTGATCTCCACGGTATCTGGATCCAAGCTAGATATATAGGTAGTGAATTGTCCTGTATACTGTAAATATACTGTAAATAGTTTTCCAGGGACTGTATTTCTAGGACATGGGAAAAGGTTACAATTTTACTTTTTTTTGTTTTTGAAATCCTGAGATTACTACATTTGGTCTTAAACTATCTTAGCCTAATATGAATTTGTTAATGTTGAATCAAGGTGATGATTTTGACCGCTGCCTTTTTCTGCTTATCATTCATATTTTATGTTTTTGTCATCAAAATTCATTTTAAAGCTGTCAGACTGATACTTTAGGTATAGAATATATTGATATGGTTGGGGACAACTAACTGTTAACATCAGTTTGTTTTCACTTATTCTCATAAATGCCTTCTGCCTATTATAGGTTTCTACAATGAGCGAAATGAAGAGTTATTCCCAAGCTGTCACAGGAGTGAGTTTTCTTAATCCTCTTAACTTTCTAGGAATAGTTGTGGGTTGTTGTTTTTTTTTTTTTTTGCTATTATTAATTTGGCCTGTGTCATCAGTGCTTTAAAGTAACCAGATGTCTTGATGGAAAGTCTGCCTAAAATTTGTTTATGTTTGTCAGAGGTAGCAATGGCCCCGAGTTCCTCATTTCACTACTGAGTCACAGTAATAACAGCTCACGTGGTTTGGTGCTTTTTGCTTTCAAAGGGGGTACTGTGTCCTACACAAGAAAACTTCACCCTAAATAACGAGTCTTCACCATAAAGATGGAGTCTTTGAATAGTTGAGTTTTAAAGTAGTTTCCATCATCTTTTGAAAGAGGCTCGAATTTTTTTATTTTCTTCAGGGGTGTTTTGAAATGCTTCATTGTATTTAGTTGTGTTTACTTTTTCTCCAAAATAATATAGTTCAGTTTTATTTGAATGAAGACTCAGTCATAGGATAAGAGACGTCTTCTGGCCTTTTGCTGGAATGTTGACTGTGCTGGTATGTTAAGAGAAAGAAGCATCTCCAAGCTCAAAAATGTGTAATTTAGCCTTTCCTGGGACACTGAGAGAGCAAACCAGTGTTGGAGTGTCTGACCACAGTGGCATGCAGCTCTAGGCCTTTAAGAGAGGGGGAAGAATGGAGTAAATAAAACTAGAATTCTCTAATAACTTACCTGTCTTTTTTTTTTTTTTATCACTTGACAGTTTTTTGCCAGTATGTTGA
Organism: Trichechus manatus latirostris; assembly: GCF_000243295.1. Classification (NCBI taxonomy): domain Eukaryota; kingdom Metazoa; phylum Chordata; class Mammalia; order Sirenia; family Trichechidae; genus Trichechus; species Trichechus manatus. Next base: position 3,648,214 of record NW_004444127.1, on the reverse strand, counting down.
CTTATCCTTTTGTGCTTGTGTCCAATCTTATGGCCGTCAACAACTGTGGGTAAGTGCCTTGTGTTTTTTCTCCTGGTGGTTGGCTGCCTAAATGCCTGACAGACAGAGCCGTCCTGGTAGAAGTTTGGGGGGAGAAAAGTGCAGTAGATGCCACTACTAGATTTCCCAGTTTTTTTTCTCTGTATGCTGCATGCAGCAGTCACGTCAGTTTATATTTAGAAGCAGCCACCTCAGATCCTTTCTTGGATTAGAGAAGGGCATAAATAAATAATATTTCTCAAGTACTCATAGATAGTATGCACTTGCCAATAGTATAGGTCCTATCCTCAAAAAGGCAAAATAATTAGCGAAATACTCTACTTTCACATCTTTCCTTTTTTAAAAAAATCTTTACCTCTCTTTTATGAAAGCTACAATAACTATGTTAGGGATTCAGTGACAACCTATACCTGTTATTCCTAGAGGGTTTCCTGGAGAAATGGAGTTTTAAAGAAAGAGAAGCAAGAAATTTGGTTTATGGGAAGTTTGTTAGCCTTTCATTGTATTCGCTGGGAAGGGTGAGTGGTGGTGGGCTTCACTAATTTCCATCTGCTAGATGCCAAGTGACCCTACCAAGTGGAATAGAAGTTTTGCCTCTTGATACAATTCAAAACTCTGTTCTAGTGCGGTCGCTGCCACAGTATGCCATTAGACATGTCATCGTTTTCAAGCAGGGTATCAAATAGATAGCTGGGGAGCAGAGTTGCACTATCACATTACATTCTATTTGTGATTTATAGAGCAGCTGCCACGTATTAGCCTAGCACCTACTTGAAGGATGAGTTAGATTATTATTACTCCTCACAGTTTTTAGAGAGGAAGTGATTTATGGCTTGTACCTGAGTAAGAGTCACTTCTGTTTAGATACATTGTCGTCTTTAGGTTTTTTGTGAATACGAGTTAGTTTTTAAACCCTTTTGTCTGTTCTTTAATCCTATAATTACTTTGTCCTAGAGTTTCATTTGTCCACTTTAGAAAATACATAAGAGATTGAAGTTTCTGTTTGTTGATTTGAAACCTGACTATGTGGGGGGGAATCCTTTTGTGATGCTCAATCTTTCCTCTGCTCTAGTATAATTTGTTTCATTAGAGCTAAAATTGCTTCTCAGGGAGCCTTCTAGGTAGCAGAATATTTTGACAACTTTTTCTCAAACTCTTGAGTGAATGTGTTGAGTCACTAATCTTTTCTCCTATTTCAGCCTTGCTGGTGGATCCCCTCCTTACTCCCCAGTATATACTTCTTGGGTAGACTGTTGGTGCGTACTACAGAAAGAGGTATTTTTCTCTCTTGTTTTGTCTGGGTTTGTTTTTCTTTGTTTTCTTAAATACTGTCACTGGAATCCTAGGTTAATTTTTGTGGCTCAGCCTTTAGCTGCCAATACCTGTACCCTTTACGGTGTCTCATATATATCTCTCTGGCATAATAATACAATGTGATGTTTAGAAATCAGCAGCAGGGGTAATAAAGTAAGAACCCCTAGATGTGATCTAGAAGCTGTTTGAGCCATCACATTCAGGTTGCAAATAGGGTCCAGGCAGACTTGTCCTGGGTGTTAAAATGATGGTCTTGATTTCAGACTGTCTTTTTTTCCAACCTCTGCTTTTTTTTTTTTTAACTCCTCAGAATTTCCTTATGTGTATTCAAGTGTTTCCATACAATATAGATGAGGAAAGTGAGAAATAAGTTGTTTGTTTATGACAAAGTATTTGTCACAGTGGTATTGGTAGAGCTGGTCTCTTAGTTGTAGGCTATTGTTAGTGGATGATTTTGTCCAGACTCCAATTTATTGCAGTAAAACCTGCGAAAGCCGGAACCTGGGTAAGGTGGAAACCTGTCAAAGAAGGAAAGCGCGAATATTTTCCACTAATAGAGAGCAATAGAAAAATGGTAAGACTGCACCCTGCCAAAGGTGGAAAACTTGCGAGACCCGGAAAAACAAGGCAGTCCTGTCGAATTCTGGCTCTCACAGGTTTTGTTGTATTTGTTATTGCTATGGGGTATGTCATCTGCAACCAGAAGGTCTTGATCAGTCTAGGTAAAGCTTTATTAGAGCTAGAATAATGGATGGGCTGTGAGCTAAATTTAGCATGACATCACTTAAAATAGCCATCAGTTTTAAAGCTGTTTTTGAGTGGGAAGCACTTTCTAAAGGATTGCAGAGGAAAGTATGAAAAAGCTCTTTGTTACATTATTTTACAGCACTAGTAATGCATATGAGAAAGGCCTTTGTTCACAGAGCCCAGGCTTCACCAGCCTGAACTGTGAATGAAGAGGCCTAAGTGCCGCTGCGGCTGCTTCTGCTCAGCGTGTATGCCCAGCAGGCCTGCTGCGAATCCAAGCTAGAACACTTGGATGATTTCAGTACGGTCCTGACATGAGCGCTGTGGGTTTCATTCTGAGTTTCATACCCTGTATTAGATAAGCTCCTGTTGTGATCCTCATTTAAAGGGAAAAATGGCCTTTCTTTCCCTACTTTCTATTAGAGTATTAGTACACCACCCCTAGGGAACAGTTGGTCCTATAAGTGCTTGAGATAGCAGCACATCTTGATTGGCCATTTAGTACATGTCAGGTATCATGCTAAGAGCTGTCTATGTATCAGCTCATGTAATCCTCAAACAACCAAATGAGGATAGGTACCATTATTTATCATCCCCATTCCCCATATGCAGAAACTGTAACTTAGAGCAGTTAAAATAATTCCAAGTATGTAACCCAAGGTCACACAGTCTATTTGGGAGAGCTGTCTGACTTCAGAGTCAACTCAGTTAAGCTCACCTTACCATTTTATTTGTAAGATTTTTATAAGTACCTCTTCAAGACCTGGCCATTTCATTAAAAAATAAATAAAAGCTAGCTCTTACCTTACCAAGCGTTAGGCCCTGTCCTGAGCACTGTACATATATTGACTCACTTGGTAACCCAGGTAGCAAGTGGCAGAGCCACAGTCCAGACTGAACATTCTGTCTTAAGTAAGAAGTTCTTGCCTTATCTGTGAGGCAGAATTGTAGTTTGTTAGTGCCAGAAGAGCTCGGCCTGAGTCAGAGAATACAAATTCCTACTCTGTGATGCTGGCCTCAGTTTTGTCCTGATCATTTTAGTTGTGTCTCCCAGAAACATGTCCAGTTGAATCTCACTCTGCTAATTTGGATTGGCTGACCTCTTCTTCACGCTATACTTTGTGTTTATTTTTTTTCCAGGGAAATATGAGCCGAGGAAATAGCTTGTTTTTCCGGAAGGTCCCCTTTGGGAAGACTTATTGTTGTGACCTGAGAATGTTAATTTGAAGATGTGGGGCAGGGACAGTGACATTTCTATAGTCCCAGATGCACAGAATTATGGGAGAGAATGTTGATTTCTATACAGTGTGGCGTGCTTTTTTTAATAATCATTTAATCTTGGGAAAATGGAGGTGTTTGGTGTCTGCCTTTTTTGTTCTTTTTCCCACGCACAGAATTTGCCACTGAGATTCCCCCCTGTAGTTATTCTGAAGTGTGACCTTTTTGCTTCAGACTCTTATTTCACTTGAACAGAAAAAAAAAGTTTCATTTCTCTAAGCAGTACAGGCCAGGCTGGCATGTGATTTTAGTCTCGATTTAAGATTTTGTAAAATGAAGAGTAGAATCCCAAGAAGAAATAGAAATAATTCTGTAAAACCTAAGAAAATCAGTAAGGCCAGCGACATAAGAGGTTATGAATTACCTTCTCGTGGGCAGACCCTAGAAAGAGTCGACAGCTTCCACAGAGTCTGCGTCCCATTAGATGTTCCCGTTTGATTACCTGTCTCTCATACTTTAAGAAAGGACAATGACAGAGAATGTGCAAGATTTAGAAAGAAAAGTGTAATGATTTTTTTTTCAAAAGAAATTCTTGTTTTCACGTAAAATAAGAAAAGCAAGTGCTGCAGTACTACCCCTCTTCTCTTAAGAGCTGTGTCTTTGCCAGTCCCTGAATTAACACCATTACACAGTTCTAATTGTGTATAATTTTTTTCTTTAGCTTTTTATTTTTGTTTTCTTTTTGTTGTTGTTGCAGAAGGCGAGTAGTTTGTTTTTCATCCTAATGACACCCTTGGAAAGTTTTTGTTAAGCTCCTATCTGGTAATGCAGACTGACGTCCACAGGGTCATTAGGCTATGGACCACCTCGCATGTCATACCCTGAACATGTTAGCAGGCCTTTACGGGAGGAAGAAATCACTGTAGGAGGAAATAAAATTCACCTCATGCATAAAGCTGTTATTTACTCAGGCCTTTTTAAAAGGAGGTTCAAATCCTGTAAAATGAGAAAAGGTGGTTTTACTTATTTAAATAATCCCCTGGGACATTGACAAATGAGTAAGTGCTTAATTTGCTGCTTGTCAGACTTCTCAGAGCAGCAGCACCCATAATATTGGGGGAGTGAGCATGCAGGGGTCTCTTCCCTCCCCCTGGGTTCAGGAATGCAGCCTGAAGCTCCAGTAGCTCAGCTTGAAATGTCTTTGATGTCTCTTACTTTGTCTCACAAAGTAAATTTTATATACTATTCAATATTATCTGCATTTGTTTTAATATAAAAATGTTTTGCATTACCAACTTTTTTTCCCAAAAAAATCTTCAAGTAAAGATGATCTAGGAAAATGTGCCATGTTTATGCTGTGGCTTCTGTACACACACGCACATGCACACATGCGCGCACACACACGCCTGCCTATCCCTAGTTGAGAAGCATGTCCGACTGTAATAACCAGTCTACCACCAGGGGGCACCCAGGTATTGGTTTTTCTCCATGTTAGTTGAGCTGCTGAGAAATTCACCAAGGCCTGGAATTGCTCAAAGTACTAGTCCAGTCATTTTTTCTAAGTTGTTACACTATATTTCATGGAAGTAACATTCAATAGCATGTGTTGTTTTAATCTTACTGCATCCAAGCTTTAGATCCAATAGGGGCCCAATACCTATGGTCCTCCATAAAATTTAATTATAGGCTGTTAACATAATCAAAAGTCTGAAGTTTATTCAAAAACAAACACACAAAAAAAACAAGTGGAGCCCTGGTGGCGCAGTAGTTTAGAGCTATGGCTGCTAACCAAAAGGTCAGCAGTTCGAATCCACCAGCTGCTCCTTAGAAATCCTACGGGGCAGTTTTACTCTGTCCTGTAGGGTCTTTTTGAGTCAGAATCTACTTGACGGCAATGGGTTTGTTTTTTCAGGAGTTAGTAAATATAGGTAGATGGTCTTAAGATATGTATGTAAGAAATAATGAACTGACTCAGTAAATAACATTAACATAAGGGTTTTCTAGTGAGCTACACCTGTGAAGCTGGGCAAACAGTCTGCATTGGCGGTACCAAGCTAAATTGCCAGGAAATAGCCCCCTAGGGAGTATGATGGTCATTGTAGACCTGATTGAAGAAAAGAATGGGGGTGTCCTGAAACTTTGGGGGTGGCTGTAAAATACCAGGGTAAAAAGTCAATCTTGAGAGAAACTTTAAACATAAGTCCTATACCCCAGCTTCTCACTGTTGCCTGAACACACCTTGGCTTTTCTGCAATTACCTCTTCGAGAAATGTCCTTTTTCCCTTTCCCTACTGAAATGTTCCCTATACTGTGTGACTCAGTAAAGTCTCTCATAGTCCTCCCAACCAGATAAGGGCTTTGCCTCCAAACTCTCTCTCCCCCGAGCAAATAATTATAAACCAGTTGCCACCTAGCCAAATGGACAAAATGAAAACTATATCCAAGTTGAAAGTTTACACAGTAGTGCCAGTACTTCTCCCTGAGTTAGAAATCTGTGTGAAAACTTGTATTCAGCCCTTTAAAACAGGCCCACTCCCCCAGGCACTCTCCTAATTCAGGACTGAAGTCACTCCCAAAGTCCACCTTTCAGCTGAAAATTAGACAGGCCTATAATACAAACATCCCTGGTGGCACAATGGTTAAGTGCTCAGCTGCTAACCAAAAGGTCAGCAGTTAGAACCATCAGCTGCTCCTTGAAAACCCTATGGGGCGGTTTTACTCCATTCTGTAGGGTTGCTGTGAGTTGGAATTGACTCGACAGCAATGAGTTTTATAAAACAACACGTGAAGAATGTGCTTCTTGGTTCAATCAAGTATACGAGACCAAATGGGCAATACTTGCCCAAAAGCAAAGACGAGAAGGCAGGAAGGGACAGGAAAACTGGATGAATGGACACGGGGAATCTGGAATGGAAAGGGAGAGTGCTGACACATTGCAGGGATTGCAACCAACGTCATAAGACAATCTGTGTAGAAATTTTTGAATGAGAAAGTAATTCGTGCTGTAAACTTTCACCTAAAACAATAAAATTAAAAATAATTAAAAAAAAAACAGGACTTTCTAAAAACATCAGCTTCCCTGGGCTTTATGGAAAAACTGCCTGCCCAAGTCACAATCAATAAAGATGTACAGCAAAGGCCAGTTTAAGGTGCTGCAGCAGGTAAGGGAGCAAGAAGAGAACAAACATCATTGGGGGCATTGACTGCCAAGCCCGTCTGGTGAGTTTTAATTCTCGTATCTCTGGTAGGATAGGTATCCCCACTATAGAAATAAAATGAGACTCAGATTAATAACTCACCAAAATCATACTAGTAAGCTAGTAAGTAGTTTCAGAGCTGGAGTCGAACTTAGATTTATCGGCTTCAAGCACATTGTTTACTGCAACATGGAGATTATGAAATACTGAGAAACAAGCAGCCAGTACATCAAAACGATATGTAATTTGTCTGATGAGAAAGGCCTCCCATCTGTAGTCAAAGCAGTGAGCCAAAGACCAGACCTCCCACAGAGGAGAGTTGGTCTTAAATGAGAGATTGTTCTTGCCACTGCAGAATGATAAACATGTAAAGCAACTGAAAATAGAAATGATCGACATTACTTTTCTAAACTATTATGATGATTAATGCAGATGAAAGGCTAAGTTACTGTACAGTCAGGATTTATTTCTAGAAGTACTGCTAGTCCAGTGTATTTGGAGGATACCATTTCTTGCCAGTTATCTACACATCAGCTCCTCTCATGGGTGCTTCTAGAACATACTTGCAGATTGGATGGGTTCGTTCAAGCTGCCTCCCTAACTGCCATAGTAACTTACATCTTCGGGAGTTTTCTTTTTTTGGTTTGGTTTTTTTTAAACAGAGTTATGTTTTATCTCCTTTTCAGAGATGTTTTGGTATACCTAAAGATGTTACATGTGACGTTTTTTTTCCCCACTGTATTGATCCCTCATATTATTTTCTCTTTGACCTGAGAGTCAGAACTTTCCACTTTGATTTTTGTACTGGAGGGCAAGTTCCAAACGAAACGTTCTTTTGCCACCAACCAAAAAATAGCTTTTCTTGAGGAGAATGTTTCAGATGGGAATGAGGAACATGGTATGCACCCAAATTAATGGGAGCATTAATTTTTTAAAGCAACTGTGAGGGTGTTTTCTTTCCAACTACCTTGTATGAACCAGCTTCCTCATCCATTTGCTGCCAAATGTGTCTTGGGGCAGCCTCTTAGCAGTGGACCAGTAGTCTCCCACATACATACACACTTCTAGTCTGCCACCATCTTGAGGACTGTAGTCCTGAGAAAATGGCCAGGAGTCCATTTTGCCTTGGTCTCTAAGTGGGTTTCCCTGCAATCTGGGCCCTAAATCTCTTGTCTGGGATGAATTAGGCTGATTTTGCATTAAAACTGCAATTGTTCTGGAACCAATTTATTACAATCCTGAAGGAAAATGTTTTGAAACAGGTTCAGATTGGTACTACACACCAAAATATGGTAGAGGATAGCACTTTAGAGAGAAGCAAGGAAAAGGGGAGGGAGAGAAACAGAAGTATGACCTGGAGGTGTTCTTCAAGACTCAGTGGCTTCCTGAGAGAGCAAATGATTAAACAAACTTTGCCCTCCAGTTCTCTGAAGGTCTCTAAGACAGGCACAATAGGTGAGTGAAACTTTCCTAGCACCAACCTCTGCCTCACTAAGGCAGCCAAAAGAATGGACTATCCACTATTAATTCCACATTTCCATGGAAAATCTATTAGACATTACCGTTTATTTCCAAACAAACAGAGTAGCACGAGGAGCCAGAGGTTAGACAAGGACAAGAACCAGAATTACACCTTCTCTCCTTTTCTCCAGTCTGGGGCCCTGCCCTCCTGGCTTTAGAAAGACTGGTCAGAATGTCCTTCAGAAACAGAAAAGGGTGAAAACAGAAACTGGCACCAAGCCTCCCTTCATTCTGCTCACCTCCTACTGGAATGGAATTCGGTATCTCATGCTTGTACTCTCCCCGAGGGGACTACGCTTAGAAATTATCAGCACAACCCTCAGCTAGGAAATGTGTGGCCTGTGCAAAGTCTTGTTCTAGGAGCAGGGGAGGGTGCAAAGACACGTATCTCTCCCTGTCCTCCTTGGAGCTTAGTGTTCACGGAGGAGAGGATGCAGTATGACAGGAACATAAAAAACTAGGAATGTTGGGAGGGTTAAATGAAACCATACGTAACACTGCCACGCCTGGTGCACTGGAAGAGGGTAATACTGTGATTACTGTTGTTCAAGGCAGTATCTGCCATGAGAAGTTGAAACTAAGCACCCTGTGACTTACAAGCCGGAAAGCTCACATCCGATCGGGGGACATCAGAGAAGACTGCATGAAGGAGTGACATGTGAGCTGATTTTTAGGGATAGTGAGGCTACTGGAAGGCAAAATGGAGGAATGGGAACAGAACAAGCTGTCGAGTTCAGTTTCCAGCTCTGTCACCACCTGCCTCAGGCTTCTCATCTGTAAAATGAGAATAATATTCTCTTATTGGAGTATTAAATTTAGTACAGTGCCTGGCAAATAGTAAGCATTCAGTATATGGTAGCTAATATTGGAATTTTAAGAGCGGGAAGGGGAGGGCATACTTTAGAAGGATAGACAATAATATGAGTAAAATTACGCAGTTAGGAAAGGCTAAAGCAATCGAAGACAAATGCATCTTTAACTCTCCTAAACCTTTCTTCAAAGCTGCATTTCTGCCATATCCTGAGTGCCCTGAACAGTGACTAGCACGGAGTAGATAACAAATGTTTGTTCAATGAATGAATGTCCGCTTGCCTCCCTCACGTATCCATCAGAATGTCCTCCAGAATCCTCAAGTTGAATTGCATCTAAACCCCAAGCCTGCTGCGCTACTTGGATTTTGAAATTTTAGTAAACATATCATGATCACCCTGTCTCCCAAGCTAAAAACCCTGGAGATGACTGAGTCCTCTCTACTCCTCCCTCTACTTCCAGGAAGTCACTGGTACTCAGAAATGACTCTTGAATTTGTCCTCTCGCTTCTGCCCCTACTGCCTTGGTTCATCATCTCTGCTCAGCTGTTGCAACAGCCTTCTATCTTGTCTTCCTGCCCCAAGTGCAGGGCAGGGGGCAGTAGATAAAGCTGGAGCTCTACAGCATGACCAAGGCATAGAGCGCGGCTGTGACTTCTCTCTGCCTACACAAGCTTCTGGCAAAGGACAAAATACTTCTTTCTGACCCAAGCTCTTTAAGACATGTGGCCCTAGGATCTTTAAATTATTCCACCCTGAGATCAAGCCATGCAGTCCCAGTTCTCCTCCCACAGACTGCTGCTCTGTACCTCGTACTCCACCAGCAGCCGCTGCTGCATCTGTTATCTTCCACCGAAGCCTTGTGCAGAAGGAGCCAGGCTGAGAGACGGGGATATTTATAAACAGAAAGTGGGTGTAAAGTTCTGCAGTCAAACGTTTTAAACAAGGCTAATTCCATCTCTCCTCTCAAGCTTTAAAATTCCCGTCCACCCCCTCATCTTCCATCCTTTTCTCCCTCAACCCCCTCAAATTCCATCCTTTTCCCAAAGCCTGTAAATTCCTGCCCTCTGCTTGGTCAGAGCCATGATCAACCTGGAGTTCATGGTAGCTAAGAGCTGTAACATAGGAGTATGAGAAATATGAATGAATTCAGCACCTATAGGCCGCTGTACAGAGTAAAAGATTATTGAGATAAATGCACCTCCCACCTAACAATAGGCTGTTTATTGAGGGCCTGCTATGTGCCTTGTCCGTATATCCACTATCTCCAGTCCATAGAACAAGCATAGGTGCTAAATATTACCCCATTTTACAATAGAAAAGTGAGGCCCAGGAAGGTTAACTGATTGCCCAAGATTAGTAAATGACAAAGCCAGGATTCCAGTCTGGATCTGCAAGTCAGTGGAATTCGTAGTATGCTACGCACATGTATTGAGCCCTGCTATCTTTCTGCACAAAAGTAGGGGAACAGATTTTAACAAGGAATTAAATATGAAACTAAAGAGTGAGCCCGTGATTTGATTATAGCAATGAAAGGGTCAGCACTGTATATTGTGGTTGCATACTCAGAAGCCCAGCTCAAACTGGCTTAATTAAGAAAAGGAATGTATCGTCTCAAGTAACAGTGGTTCAGACAGGGCATTGGGGCTCATGTTCTCCCTGCCCTTCAGTGCTGCCCACCTCAGCTTGGTGTCCCACTCTGACAGGCTGTCTCCACAAGGTGCCAGCTGGCAGCTCCACCCACATGGCTTTTTATAATTCCAGAGAAAGAGCAAATGTCTCTTCAGGGAGCTCCAGCAAAAATCCCCTTGAGAAATCTGGCTTGTAACAGTAACAGACGTCCATCTGTAAACAATTCAATGTGTCTGGGGGAGTGGAGTCCTACTGGCCAGGCCTGAGTCACGGGCCCAGCTGGAAGGGGTTAGGGTCCACAGTCAGCCCCACTGGAACCATATACATTGAACTGGACTATTTTCAAATGTGCAGGAGTGTGGCTTGTCAAAGGAAGGTTCGCTGGGCAAAAACAATTACCCTATACCTTGTCCAAAGGAAACAGCTTGAATAGAAAGGGAAAGAAAGCAACACAGTCCACCAAGAAAATATGATATGAAAACCCATGGACTCCTGAGGTGGGCACAGGAGTTAATATTTATTGAAACCTACTATGCACAGGGGAAGCCCTGGTGGTGCAGTAGTTAAGAGCTATGGCTGCTAACCAAACGATCGGCAGTTCGAATCCACCAGGTGCTCCTTGGAAATCGTAAGCGGCAGTTCTACTCTGTCCTATAGGGTCGCCATGAGTCAGAATTGACTCAGCGGCAACGGGTTTGGGTTTTTTTGGTACTACGCACAGGTACGTACACCTATCATCTCAGTTAATCATCCCATGAGCCAGGTAACGTCCCCATTTTTCAAGTGAGAAAACCTGAAGCTCAGAGATTTAAGCAAGCTAGTAAATGGCAGAGCTAGGATTCAAACCTGGGTATGTTTGACTCCAAACCCTGCGTGCTTTACAGCCCAGCACACTACCAATCCACAGAAGAAGGGCTTGGCAATCTGTTTCTGTAAAGATTATAGTCAAGAAAACCCTCCGTAGCAATTCTACTCTATAACACAAGGGGGTCACCACTAATTGGAATCGACTCAATGGCAACTAAACAACAGTAAGACTGCCGGTCTAGGAGGAGACAGACAGAGAGTGACAGCCTTCAGGTGAGACTGGTGGACAAGCACTTTGAAGCCATGTCTCTGTGGGGGTGCACTTCTGACCGCTCAGGCAGGCTCTGAGGGCAGGATGGCACTGGCTGGGAAACCTCTCTGCCCTGACAACCATGGTCTTGCACAGCTGCCCGCTGAGCAGCAAATACATTCTTGACGTGCATCAGTGCCAGTTTCCTCTTTCAGTGGGAAGAAGAACCTGCTAGGGAGCTACTCCCCCAACCTACTTCTGACTATGGGAGAGAATTGCCTGGCGCTGTCAGTGTGGCCAGGAACCACAGGAGAATGCTGAATTGAGAAGGAAGGGCAAGTTGGACTTGGAGTGAGTAGATGAATAATTCTAGAAAAGTGATTTGAAAATATTAGAGAAAAATTACGATCCCAAGTTTAGAGACTTGAAATGGGAATATAGTGCAGGAGAGATAGGAAGCTCCGAAACAGAAAATTAGGACAGCCATTTGCAGAACATGCCTATACAGAAAAAACAGGGAGAGCTGAAGAAACCAAACCAAAAAAACCCACTGCCTTTGTGTCAATTCCAACTCATAGCGACCCTATAGAACAGAGTAGAATTCCCGCATAGAGTTTCCAAGGAGTGCCTGGTGGATTCAAACTGCTAGCCTTTTGGGTAGCAGCCATAGCTCTTAACCACTGTACCACCAGGGCTTCCTGAAGAAACCAACGTGGCTTTATAGAGAGCTCTCTGATGAGCTCAGAAATTAAAAGGTAGAGTATAAAAGATAGTAGGAAGGGTGAGGTCTGTGGTAAGCTGAAACTTGAAAAGGGTGCAGGCAATAAGAGATATCATTAGTTATGTTCAGAGCAAGAAGAATAAGGAGAGGACAGGGCTGCCACTTGGGGATGAAGGTGTCAGGTTAGCATTTGTCAGAGAGAAAACAATACTCAACCACAATTTTCTTCTTTCTCCACGGAGGAAAGCATATCTAAACTGGGAAGAATAAAACAAAACATCATTTAGAAGAAGTTGGAGCCCCAGATAGAAGATAGTAAAGAAAACCTAAGCACTTAGGCATTTAAAATAAGTTGCAAGGTGCTGAAATGCCTTAGCAGATAAGATCGTAGGGCCCTTGCCAGAGTAGCTGAGAAGCCATAGAGAAAAGAAAGAGAAAGGGGCCACATGCTGGATAGCTGCCAATGTCCTGATATTCAGAAAAAGGGCAAAGGTAGATTCTGGAAACTGTAGGTGGGCACATTTGAGGTGAATTCTCCCCAAAATTTATTCAAGAATGTAATGTTAAACCTAGAATACCTAGAAAAAGAAATGGCACATTCACTAAAGATGGTAAATAATAATAATGACAATAAAAAAGCAAAACCCATTGCTGTCCAGTTGATTCTGACTCATGGTGACCCACGTGTTCCATAGGGTTTTCTTGGCTGTAATCTTTACAGAAGCAGATTGCCAGGCCTTTCTTCTGTCATGCCACTGGGTAGGTTTGAACAATAACAATAATATTATTTATTCATTTCTTTGGTAGACACCTGGGAAAATTCCTTGTTTTCAGTTAGAGACTGAGTGCCTCACGATTGAGGAGATAAATAGTAAAACAGAGATCTCAGAGATTGCCCAGCTAGGTGGATTTATAGCCCAATTGACTACAGTACCGCCTCCCCCATCCCTGTTGGCTATTGAGTTGCTGCAGATCCAAGCAGAAGTCTGCATTCCCTGTACCAGGCACTGCGTCTGTCTGCCACGCTTGCTATATTTGCAGACAGCACCATTGTTGAAAGGAAAAGCTAATATTTGGATATCAGAATCAAGATTCTAAAATATCTCGAAACAGTGGACTGAACCCAGCAGGATGCAATTTAACAGAAATAAATGGAAAGGTCTGCATTTCGATTTTTTTTTTTTTTCTAAATCAGCTGCACAAGCACAGGATGAAGTTTGGTTTGACATTGGTGCCGGTGAAAAAGGCTTTTAGCCATTCTCAGGCTGAGTAGGAAGCAGTAGGAATGGAGCAGCTGCTTAAAAAGATAGCATCCCCTCCCTTTTTAATTTTAGGTACAAAAGGATAAAACAGTGAAAAATATGTCTCTCTCTCATAACCATTTCCCTTCCCAGGAGGCAACCACTGTCACCAGTTTCTGGTGTAACCTCTCAGAGGTATTTGGTGCATAGACAAGCAAATGCATACTTACTTTTTCTTTTTTTACATAAATAGTAACATATTGTACACCTTGCTTTTCTTACTTAACAGTGTATCTTAGAGATTACTTCATATCAGTATACGAAATGCTTCCTCATTCTTTTAGAGAATGCGCAGTATTCTATTACATACATGTATAATAATTTATTTAATTGGTCCTCTATTTCTGGACGTGTAGATGGTTTCCGATATTACGCTATTGCAAACAATGCTGCAGTTAATGACTTTGTACATATGTCATTTCAAACATGGGCATTATCTGAAGAACATCTTTTCAAGAAGGGGAATTACTGAGTTAAAGGGCATGGACATTTTAAAATTTGGTAGATATCACCAAATTGTACCAATTTACCCTCCCTCCTACAGTGTATGAATAGCTGACGCTTCACATCCTCGCCAATACAAAGTGTTATAAATCTTATTGATCTTTGACAGTCTGAGAGGAAAAAAATATTGGCATATTATTGTAATTTTCTTATCCTAATGGTGGCGCAGTAGTTAAAACAATCAACTGCAAACTGAAAGGTCAGTGGTTCGAAACCACTGGTGGCTCCAGGGGAGAAAGATGTGGCAGTCTGCTTCCGTAGAGATTTACAGCCTTGGAAACCCTATGGGGTTGCTATGAGTCGGCAATGAGTTTTGTTTGTTTGTTTGTTTTTATAGTTATTTAAGGAGGCCTGGTGGCGTAATGGTTAAGCGCTCAACTGCTAACCAAAAGGTCTGCGGTTTGAAACCACCAGCCTCTCTGGAGAAAGATGTAGTAGTCAGCTTCCATACAGATTGTTGTTCGGTGCCATGGAGTCTGTTCTGACTCATAGCAATGCCAGGCACAACAGAACAAAACACTGCCCGGTTCTGCGCCATCCTCTCAATCGTTGCTGTCTTTGAGCCCATTGTTGCAGCCACTGTGTCTGTCCATGTTCTTGAGGGTCTTCCTCTTTTTCCCTGACCCTCTACTTTACGAAGCATGATGTCCTTCTCCAAGGACCAATCCCACCTGATAACTTCTTTAAAGTAAGTGAGACCAAGTCCTACTATCTTCCCTTCTAAGGAGCATTCTGGCTGTACCTCTTCTAAGACAGATTTGTTTGTTCTTCTGGCAACCAAAAAAACCAAACCTGTTGCCGTTGAGTCGATTCCAACTCACAGCAACCCTATTGGACAGAGTAGAACTGCTCCATAGGGTTGCCACGGAGTGGCTGGTGGATTTGAACTGCAAACCTTTTGGTTAGCAGCCAATTTCTTAACCACTGTGCCACCAGCGCTCTGTTCTTGTGGCAGTCCATGGTATATTCAATATTCTTCGCCAACACCATAATTCAAAGGCATCAATTCTTCAGCCTTACTTATTCATTATACAACTTTCACATGCATATGAGGTGGTTGAAAATACCATGGCTTGGGTCAGGCGCACCTTAGTCCTCAAAGTGACATCTTGGCTTTTTAACACTTTAAGGAGATCTTTTTCAGTTGATTTTCCCAATTCACTACATCATTTGATTTCTTGACTGCTGCTTCCACGGACGTTGATTGTGGATCCAAGTAAAATGAAGTACTTGACAACATCAGTCTTTTCTCCGTTTATCATGATGTTGCTTATTGGTCCAGTTGTGAGGATTTTTGTTTTCTTTCCGTTGAGATGTAATCCATACTGAAGGTTGTAGTCTTTGGTCTTCATCAGTAAGTGCTTCAAGTCTCTTCACTTTCAGCAAGCAAGGTTGTGTTATCTGCATAATGCAGGTTGCTAATGAGTCTTCCTCCAATCCTGATACCCAGTTCTTCTTCATAGTCTAGCTTCTCAGGTTATTTGCTTAGCATACAGATTGAATAAGTGTAGTGAAAGAATACAACCCTGACACACACCATTCCTGATTTAAAACCTCGCAGTATTCCCTGGTTCTATTCGAATGACTGCCTCTTGGCCTGTGTGCAGGTTCCACCTGAGCATAATTAAGTGTTCTGGAATTCTCATTCTTTGCAATTTTAACCATAATTTGT
Source organism: Trichechus manatus latirostris (assembly GCF_000243295.1). Lineage (NCBI taxonomy): Eukaryota > Metazoa > Chordata > Mammalia > Sirenia > Trichechidae > Trichechus > Trichechus manatus. Next base: position 3,632,482 of record NW_004444127.1, on the reverse strand, counting down.
TATCATCCACACAGTCCAATGCCTTCGCATAGTCAATAAAACACAGGTAAACATCTTTCTGGTATTCTCTGCTTTCGTCCAAGATCCATCTGACATCAGCAATAATATCCCTCCTTCCACATCCTCTTCTGAATCCGGCTTGAATTTCTGGGAGTTCCCTGTTGATGTACTGCTGCAATTGTTTTTGAATTATCTTTGGCAAAATTTTACTTGCATGTGATATTACTGGTATTGTTTGATAATTTCCACAATCCATTAGATCACTTTTCTTTGGAGTGGGCACAATTATGGTAACTGTCTTCCAAATTTCTTGTCATAGACATGTGAGCACTTCCAGCGTAGCATGTGATTGTTGAAACATCTGAATTGGTATTCCATCAATTCCTGGAGCCTTGTTTTTTGTCAGTGTCTTCAGTGTGGCTTGAATTTCTTCCTTCAGTATCATCGGTTCCTGATCATATGCTACCTCCTGAAATGGTTGAATGTCGACCAATTCTTTTTGGTACAGTGATGCTGTGTATTCTTTCCATCTTCTTTTGATGCTTCTTGCGTTGTTCAATTTTTTGCCAGTAAAATTCTCCAGTATTGCAACTCAAAGCTTGAATTTTTTCTTCATTTCTTTCAGCTTGAGAAATACTGAGCATGTTCTTCCCTTTTGCTTTTCTAACTCCACGTCTTTGAACATTTCATTATAATACTTTACTTTGTCTTCTCAAGCCACGTTTTGAAATCTTCTGTTCATCTCTTTTATTTCATCATTTCTTCCTTTTGCTTTAGCTACTTATCTTAGTTATCTAGTGCTGCTATAACAGAAATACCATAAGGGGATGGCTTTAAAAACCAGAAGACGAAACCCGTTGCCATCGAGCCAATTCTGACTCATAGTGACCCCATAGGACAGAGTAGAACTGCCCCATAGAGTTTCTAAGGAGCGCCTGGTGGATTCAAACTGCCAACCTTTTGGTCAGCAGTCAGCACTTAACCACTATGCCACCAGGGTTTCCTACAAACAGAAATTTATTTTCTCAGTCTAGGAGTCTAAAAGTCTGAATTGAGGGCACCAGCTCCAGGGGAAGGCTTTCTTTCTCTGTCGGTTCTAGGGTAAGTCCTTGTCATCAATCTTTCTCTGGTCCAGGAGTTTCTCAGTGCAGTTCAAAGGATGCACTGGGTCCAAAGGATGCACTCTGCTCCCAGATCTTCCTTCTTGTTGGTATGACGTCCCTCTCTCTGCTTCCTTCTCTCTCCTTTATCTCTTGTAAGATAGAGAGTGATGCAGGCCACACCCCAGGGAAACTCCCCTTACATCTGATCAGGGCTGTGACCTGAGTAAGTGTGTTGCATCCCACCCTAATCCTCTTTAACATAATTTATCTTGCCTTGTTAACCACAGGCAGATTAGGATTTACAACACGTAGGATAATCACATCAGATCACAAAATGGTGGACAGCTACACAATATTGGGAATCATGGCCTAGCCAAGTTGATACACATTTCTGGGGGACACAATTCAATCCATAACACCACTGTAAGTTCAAGAGCATGTTTCAAACCTCTTCTGACATCCATTTTGGTCTTTTGTTTCTTTTCTGTGTTTTTAATAACCTTTTACTTTCTTCATGGATGAATTCTGTCTCAGTTATCTAGCGCTGCTATAAGAGAAATACCACAAGTGGATGGCTTTAACAAACAGAAATTTAGTCTCTCACAGTTTAAGAGGCTCGAAGTCCAAATTCAGGGCACCAGCTCTAGGGGAAGGCTTTCTCTGTCAGCTCTGGGGGAAGGTCCTTGTCTCCTTTCAACATCTGCAGGCCTGGCATCCCTTGAAGATATCCATGTGTCTTGGCATCAATCTTCCCCTGGGCCTAGGAGGTTCTCAGTGCAGGGACCCTGGGTCCAAAGGACACACTTTGCTCCCGGCTCTTCTTTCTTGGTTGTACTGAGGTTCTTCTCTCTTTGCTTGCTTCTCTCTCCTTTTATCTCTTGAAAGATAAGGTGTGCAGGCCACACCTCAGAGAAACTCCCCTTATATCTGATCAGGGCTGTGACCTAAGTAAGGGTATTGTGTCCCACCCTAATCCCCTTGTAACTGATTGGCTGATCACATCAGATCACATCACGGAGTATGATTGCATCATTAAATAACTGCCAAATTACATCATTATGTAACTGCCAAACCACTGAGAATCATGGCCTAGCCAAGTTGACACATATTTTGGGTGACACAATTCAATACATGACAATGTCCTTTATGTCATCCCACAGCTCGTTAGGTCTTTGGTCATTAGTGTTCAATGAGTCAAATCTCTTCTTGAGATGGTCTCTAAATTCAGGTGGGATGTACTGAAGGTTGTACTTTGGTTCTCATGGACTTGTTTTAATTTTCTTCAGCTTTAACTTGAACTTGCTTATGAACAATTGATGGTCTGTTCTGCAGTAGGTCCCAGCCTTGTTTTGACTGATGATATTGAACTTCTCTATCATCTCTTTCCACAGATGTATTTGATTTGATTTCTGTGTATTCCATCTGGCAACGTCCACGTGTATAGTCACTGTTTATGTTGTTGAAAAAAGGTATTTGCAATGAAGAAGTCGTTGGTCTTGAGAGAGTATATCATGCGATCTCCAGCATTGTTTCTATCACAAAGCCCATATTTTCCAACTACCAATCCTTCTTCTTTGTTTCCAACTTTTGCATTCTAATCACCAGTAATTATCAGTGCATCTTGACTGCATGTTTAATCTACTGCCGAGTGCAGAAGTTGGTAAAAATCTTTAATGTCTTCATCTTTGGCATTAGTGGTTGTTGTGTAAATTTGAAGAATAGTTGTATTAACTGGTCTTCTTTGTAGGTGTATGGATATTATCCTATCACTGACAGCATTGTACTCAGGATAGATCTTGAAATGTTCTTTTTGATGATGACTGTGATGCCATTCCAAGATTACAGCCTTGGAAACCCTATGGGGCAGTTCTACTCTGTCCTGTAGCGTTACTGTTAGTTGGAATCCACTCGATGGCAATGCGTGTAATAGTTATTTGTATTTTCTTTTTTCATTAGCTGTTTATATCCTTCACCCATTTTTTTACTGTCTTTTTCTTAGAGCTCTTTATATATTAAAGAAATTTGCTCTTTGTGATGTGAGTTATAGATATGTTTTCCAATTTGTAGTTTGTTTTTTGATTTTGTTTCTGGCAATTTTGCGATGTAAATATGTCTTAGTTTTAAGTATAGGAAAATTTATCCATCAAATTTTTTTATGACTTCTGGATTTTGCATCATACCTCAAAGTCCTTTCTTCACTTTTAAATTAAAATATATACATATATATGTAACCTGATTTCTTTTAGTACTTTTTTGTTTCATTTTTACATTTAAATGTTTGATCCATTTGTAGTTTGTTTGGTATAAGGTATGACATATGGATCCAACTTGTTTTTTTCCAGTTGGCTGTCCAGATGTTCCCACACAATTTATTAAATAATTTATTTTTTCCCCTTCTTATTTGAAATGCCACCTTTATAATATTCTAATTCCAATATGTATTTGCATCTGCTTGGAGCCCTGGTGGCACAGTGGTTAAGCGCTTGGCTGCTAACTGAAGGTCAGCAGTTCAAACCCAACCAGCCGCTTCATCGGAGGAAGATGTGGCAGTGTGCTTCCATAAAGATTATGTTACGGGGTAGAAATCCCAGGTTTGTGCTTGGCATGGCTCGTATTGGCCAATAAACAAGAGACTGAGGTAGGAGAACAGGAAAGCCACCTTTATTTTGTTGTACAAGGAAAAGGAGTCAGTCAGAGCTGCTGCCGCCAAGACTGCTTGCCAGTCTTTTAAAGGAGTTTACAAGTAGGGAGTGCATACAAATTACATCAGCAACATTCTTAATCATACTAATAATTCTTAATCATACTACACAGGTGCAGTGGGGTTTACATAAAAGCAGAATTCAAATGCAAAGCTGAGGGGGAGGAAGCTAAGCAAAGAAAATAGGATTTTTAATACAGTACTGTCTTAGTGATCTGTTGCTGCTATAACAGAAATACCGCAAGTGGATGGCTTTAACAAAGAGAAATTTATTCTCTCACAGTCCAGTAGGCTACAAATCCAAACTCAGGGTGTCAGCTCCAGGGGAAGGCTTTCTCTCTCCATCGGCTCTGGAGGAAGGTCCTTGTCATCATTCTTCCCTTGGTCTGGGAACATCTCAGCACAGGAACTTCAGGTCCAAAAGACGTGCTCTGCTCCCGGTGCTGCTTTCTTGGTGGTATGAGGTCCCCAATTCTCTGCTTGCTTCCCTTTCCTTTTATCTCTTGTAAGATAAAAGGTGGTGCAGGCCACACCCTAGGGAAACTCCCTTTACATTGGATCAGGGATGTGACCTTAGTAAGGGTGTTATACAATCCCTCTAATCCTCTTTAACATAAAATAACAATCACAAAATGGAGGACAACCACACAATACTAGGAATCATGGCCCAGCCAAATTGATACACACATTTTTTTGGGGGGCATAATTCAATCCATGACAAGTACTGTGGGGGCCATCTCAATTACAGCCTTGGAAACCCTATGGGGCAGTTCTACCCTGTCCTAAAAGGGTGCTATAAGTCGGAATTGACTCCACGGCATTGGGTTTTATTTGCATCTGTTACTGGATTTTATATTCTGTTCCACTGATCTATTTCTTCTTTTGATACATTTTTAAGAAATTAAAGTTTGTAATGCTTTTCAAATGAAATTTGAATTAAAAATTAAATTTAAATTATTTTTCAAATTAAATATAAGTTTGGAAAATAGAAAAATTTATACAGAGAAAATAAATGTCATCCCTGAACGTACCATAAAGAACATGCTGTAAGTATTTTGGTGTTTAGCCATCCAGTCTTTTTCTATATAATTATATTTTTTACCCAATTAAGATGATAATATAAAAGTCCAATTTCCTATGCTCAAAATCTAAAAAAAAAAACTCCTGTTGCCTTGAAGTCAATTCTAACTCATGGTGATCCCATGTGTTACAGAATAGAACTGCTCCATGGGGTTTTTTAGGCTGTAATATTTATGGAAGCAGATTGCCAGGACTTTCTTCTACAGCATTTCTTGGTGTGTTCGATTTAGATTAGTAGACAAGCACAAATCTTTTGCACTACCCAAAGACCTTAAAATCTAGTGTGATCTAAATGTCCAAAGTGGAAGTAGTTATCATCTTACCCAGACTGAATCCACTCCTCCCTTACTATCCTCCCAGATTCTCAGTGCAAGAGGCAGAGTCAGCTTTTGACTCCTCCAACTCCAGCACAGGAGTTGTCTCCCTTACCCACCTTGGCAGGACACAGCCTTCCTTTGTCATGTCCTCTCTTCCAGGGATTGTCACCCCCTGCATCTCCTGCAGGCCGTGGAGACCTAAGCACTGTCTCCTGCCAGGGCCACTGCCCCCACTGTTCCAGCACACAGAAAAGTGGGTCTTCTCCCAATGACTTTTTAAATTATTATTATTATGGTAAAACATAGATAACATAAAGTTTATCATTTTAACCATTTTTGAACATACAATTCAGTGGCATTGAGTACATCACAATGTTGTGTAACCATCACTACTATCCATTTTCAGATCTTTTTTTATCATCCCAACAAGAAACTCTACATCCGTTAAACAATAACTCCCCATTGCTCCCTTTCCCCAACCCCTAGTAACCTGTATTCTACTTTCTGTCTCTATGAATTTGCTTATTCTAGATAGTTCATGTAAGTAGCCCTGGTGGTACAGTGCTTAAGTACTCAGCTGCTAACAGAAAGGTTGATGGTTTGAACCCACCAGCCACTCTGCGGGAGAAAAATATAGCAGTCTGCTTTGGTAAAGATTATTGTTGTTCTGTGCCATGAAATCAATTCTGACTCATAGCAACCCTAAAGGACAGAGTAGAGCTGCCCCATAGAGTTTCCAAGACTGTAATCTTTACGGAAGCAGAGCGCCGGGTCTTTTCTCCCACGGAGCCACTGGTGAGTTCAAACTGCAGACCTTTTGGTTAGCAGCCAAGTGCTGAACCGCTTCACCACCAGGGCTCCCCTCACGGCTCCCTCTGTAAAGATTACAATCTTGGAAACCCTATGGGGCAGTTCTACTCTGTCCTATAGGGTTACTATGAGTCGGAATCGACTTTGATGGCAACCAATTTGTTTTTTTGGTTTAGATACAGTACCTCATATAATTGGAAATATACAGTATTTGTCTTTTTGTGTGTGTTTTATTTCACTTAGCATAATGTCGTCAAGGTTCATCCATGTTGTGGCATGCATCAGAACTTCATTCCTTTTTATGACTGCATAATATTCCATTGTATTTGTATACCAGATTTTGTTTATTCATCCATTGATGGACATTTGGGTTGTTTCTACCCTTTCTATGGTGAATAGTGCTGCAACGAACATTCATGTACATGTATCTGCTTTAATCCCGGCTTTGAATTCTTTTGAGTATATGCATAGGCCTATTGACTTTTCTTTTAAATTATATTTTATTGTGTTTTCAGTGAAAATTCAGACAGCAAATTGGGTTTCCATTTGACAATTTCTATACAAATTGTTCAGTGACATTAGTTAACATTTTTCACAATGTGTCAACATTATCTTTAACTGTGTTTTGGTTGTTCCATTTCCAGTCCTCTAGTTTCCCTGCCCCCTTATTTTGTCATCTTTGCTTTGGAGTAATTCTTGACCTTAGGCCCATTGACTTTTGTCCCCAAGGATGTACAGATCATGGAGTTGACATACAGATACAGCATTCCATGGCCAGGGTCTCCTGACAGTCTGGAGCTATTTGTGCCTCCAATCTCTGCTGCTAATATAGATCAAGGAGAACTTCCAGCAGTCACTCAGGAATGAGCCTGGGTGTGGGGAGAAACTTGATCAGTGTCCTGCATCTTTTTCCCAGTTTTGACCAGTCCGGTTCTCCCAATGTTCATACTATCTATTGTTGCATAAAAACTACCCCAACACTTACTGGTTTAAAACAACAACCACCATTTTTATCCCTTGTGGATCTGGAGACATACTGGACTCAACTAGAAGGGGTTGGTATCATCTCGAAGGCTTCCTCACTCACATGGCTGGCAGCTGATGCTGGACGTCCAATGGGACCTCAGCAGGAACAAGCTTCATGCAATTTGTGCCATCACAAATGTCCCCACTTAGACGGGCCCTGCACTTGGCTTAGTGCTCCATTGTCACCGTCTTGAAATTCTTGATAAATTTTGCACTGGGCCCCACAAAGTACATAGCCAATCTTGACTGGGCCCGTTGGCCACTGCATCTACACAGGGCGTTTCCAGGTGGTCTGGGCTTTCTCACAGTATGGCATCTGAGTTCCAAGTGTGAGAGTTTCAAGAGAGAGCCAGGCAGAAGCTATAGCACCTTTTATGACCTAGCCTAAGTCCTCCTCATAATGGGGAGTGTCAAGGTCACCTCGTAAGAAGAACATGTGGGATGGGAGATACTGTTACAGACATCGTTGGAAAATGCAGCATCCCACATGGGATCATGAGCAGGTCACCTCCCTGCTCCTGGCCTCAGCCTCCCCATCTGCAGAAGGGGCTCAGGGAATTCCATTCTGCCTTCTAGGAAGACTAGTGTTGGGACTTTCAAGCCCTTCTGGGAAACAGACCAACAGGAAGTTGGGAACCTAATCTTCACAGCTACTCTCAGCTTCTCCCCTCCCAGGTCATTTACCAAGCACTCACAGGGATTAGAACCAGGGACAGTAAGCAGGGCCAGCAGCCTGACCCAGGAGCCCTAATCATCTACTCCCCTGGAGGACCGACATCTCCACAGAAAGCAGACTCCTCACCCTGACATCTGTTTTTCCTGCCAGCATCTCTGCTTGGCTAATGATTCCTCCTCTTTCATTTCTCCCTGGGGCATGTTGTCTTTCTCATTAACTTCCCCTGAACTCCCAGCAAGGTCCCTAGACTCTAAGATCTAATTCCCCTGTAATCCACTGGCAAACCAGGAAGCTAATTAAATTGTGAGTTTGCATGCTCGCTCTCCCTGTCAGTCTCCAAATCTCTCGTCTCAGTCTCTCTCCCAGCTATCTCTTTCCCTTCTTACTGCTCCTGCCCAGTCCAGATTCATCTGGACATGTTCAGGAATTTCCTGCAGCTCCCTCGGCCTCTCCCCTTATCTTCAGTCTCATCTGTCTTTCATTCTGCAGACAGAGTAATCTTCTTAAAATACAGCTGTGTGCCTGCCTCTCCCCTCTGCTTCAGGATCAACTATGCTCCTTAGCTCAGCATCTAAGCCTCACCCACCTTATCAGCCATTACTTTCCTCCACAAAGCCTTCCCTCCAGAACGGAGTCATGGACAGTTCCTGCCTCAGATCCTCTCTATGCCACCTCCATACTTTTTTCATATTCTTACTTTTAAAAAATATATATAGTTAATTTTCTGTTGTTGTTAATATACACAGCAAAACATACACCAATTCAACAGTTTCTACATGTACAATTCAGTGACATTTATTACATTCTTCGAGTTGTGTAACCATTCTCACCTTTTCTGAGTTGTTCCTCCCCCATTAACATAGACTCACTGACCGCCAAGGTTCCTATCCAATCTTTCACGTTGCTCTTGTCAATTTGATCCCATGTAGGTAAATCTTAAGAGAATAATGCTCAGACCTTTTTTACTAGTTAAACTAAACTATTGTTTGGTTTTAAGAAGACTTTAGGGGGTTTTTTGATTAAAGGTTTAGAGATTATTTCAGGGCAGTAGTTTCGGGGGTTCATTCAGCCTCCACGGCTCCAGAAACACTGGATTCCATGAGAACTTGAAATTCTGTTCTGTATTTTTCCCCTTTTGATCAAGATTCTTCTATAGAATCTTTGGTCAAAATGTTTAGTAATTCACCGTTTCCACCTCGGCTGGAGCAAGGGAAAATGAAGAAAACCAAGACACAAGGGAAAGATTAGTCCAACGGACTCATTGACCACAACAACCACAGCCTCCACCAGACTGAGTCCAGCACAGCTAGATGGTGCCCAGCTACCACCACCTCCTGCTCTGACAGGAATCACAATAGAGGGTCCCGGACAGAGCTGGAGAAAAATGTAGAACAAAATTCTAACTCACAAAAAAGATCAGACTTACTGGTCTAACAGAGAATGGAGAAACCCCAAGAGTATGGCCCCTGGACACCCTTTTAACTCAGTACTAAAGTCACTCCTTAGGTTCACCCTTTAGCCGAAGATTAGACAGGCCCATAAAACAAACAACAATACACGTAGCTCAACTATGTATATGAGACTAAATGGGCACACCAGCCCAGGGGCAAGGATGAGAAGGTGGGATGGGACAGAAAAGTTGGACAAATGGAAATGGGAAACCCAAGGTTGAGAAGGGGAGAGTATTGACATGTCGTAGGGTTGGCAACCAATGTCACAAAACAGTATGTGTATTAATTATTTAATGAGAAATTAATTTTCTCTGTAAACCTTCATCTAAAGCACAATTTAAAAAAATGTTCAGTAATAGTAGCCAGGCACTATCCAGTTCTGGTCTCATAGCAAAGGAGACAGTTGTTCATGAAAGCAGTTAGCCTCATATTCATACTCTTATCTTTGACTGCATTCCACCCCTTCACTCCAACACTTCCATCTCACTATGTCAAAATTCACCATTATTTAGAAATAGCCTCTTCTGTGACTCCTTCCTTGATCTCCCCAGCTGGAATTTCTCCCTCTCTGAACTCCCATAGCCCTTAGCAACTCTCTGAGGTGCTGATCTCTTTCCTCCTATTGTGGTTCTTTATGTTCACAGTCTGCTGCCCCCACTAGATGATTAGCTCCTTAATGGCAGGGTCTAGGTCTTGTTCATCTTGGCTTCCACCTGAGTGCCTACATAGCACTGTGCCTTAGAGCCGCCAATGTTGTCTCTTAGCCCAAGGTGGCAACTGGAGCACCAGCCTTCATATCTACATTCCAAGAAGAGGGGTAAGAGGAGGCAGAGCAAAAAGAGTGGGCCTCCTAGCTAAGTCAGTCTCTTTAAAGAGCTTTCTCATTCATCTCCTTGGCCATGCCTAGCTGCAGGAGAAACAGAGTTCAGGGCCTCTCTTAAAGGTCAAGAGCTCATTCTTTGTTTTACAGATGAGAAAATGAGGTCCAGAGGGGATCAGGGAGTTAGGGAGGCTGCAGAGCGTAGTGGTTAAAGACTGGGCTTTGTAGCCAGGCTGACGTGTATTTGGATACTGCCCTGCACTAACCTCTTTATTCCTCATTTGTAAAGTTGGGTGAATGATATCTAACTCAGGAGGCACTGAGAAAATTAAATAAGGTAATAGATGTGAAAAAGACTTAACATGCTGTCAGACACAGACTTGTGGTACAGTGTCTTAGTTTGAGTTCACTCAAGAGCAGAGTCTGAGAAAGGATTTGGGTACAGGTAGTTTATTTAGGAGGTGGTCCTAAGAAGCACAGTGAAGGAGTGGAGAAGTGAGACCAGGAAGGGAGGAAAGCAAATAAAGCATACAGATGTGAGAAAATTTCCACCACGAACAATTTAGGTTCAGTTCTGTTGGGGTCTCTCTCAGATGTTGGAGCTGGGAATTGTCTCAAAGAGGGACCAGAAAGCTGAGGTATTTATCCACTAACTCTTGACCCTCATTGGTGGAGGGTTGCTCTGGCATGTTAACCTCCTGCCTGGCCAACACTCACTTCCACAGCCAGAGCACAGAGACACAGGAAGCAGGGGTGTATTCTGGAACTGTCTGCAGTGACCTCCAGGTAGGCCTGGGGTATGGGTGGGGCACTAACAGCTTCTGTCACACTCAGTAAGTGGAACCTGCTATTAAAATTACAATTGTACCCAGAAGAACTAGATAGTGCCCAGCTACCACCACCAACCGCTCTGACAGGGATCACAATAGAGTCCCAGACAGAACAGAGCAGGAGAAAAACGTAAAATAAATTCAAATTCACAATAAAAGATCACACTTACTGGTCTGACAGAGACTGGAGGAAACCCTGAGAGTATGGTTCCTGGACACCCTGCTACGTCAGAACTGAAGCCACTCCCAAAGCCCACTTTTTATACAAAGATTAGACAGGCCTATGAAACAAACAATAACACATGTGAGGAACATGCTTCTTGTTGTTGTTTGGTGCTATCCAGTTGGTTCTGACTCATATTGACCCTATGTACAACAGAACAAAACACGCCCAGTCCTGTGCCATCCTCACGATCGTTGTTATGCTTGAGCCCATTGTTGTAGTCACTGTGTCAATCCATCTCCTTGAGGGTCTTCCTCTTTTTCACTGACCCTCTACTTTACCAAGCATGATGTCCTTCTCCAGGGACTGGTCCCCCCTGATAACATGTCCAAAGTAAGCTAGACGAAGTCTCACCATCCCCATTTCTAAGGAGCATTTTGGCTATACTTCTTACAAAACAGATTTGTTTGTTCTTTTGGCAGTCCATAGTATATTTGATGTTCTTCGCCGGCACCATAATTCAAAGGCGTCAGTTCTTCTTAGGTCTTCTTTATTCATTGTTCAGCTTTCGCATGCATATGAAGCGATTGAAAACATCATGGGTTGGGTCAGGCACACTTTAGTCCTTAAAGTGACATATTTGCTTTTTAACACTTGAAAGAGGTCTTTTGCAGCAGATATGCCCAATGCAATGCATCATTATTTCTTGACTGCTGCTTCCATGGGTGTTGATTGTAGATCCAAGTAAAATGAAATCCTTTACAACTTCAATCTTTTCTCCATTTATCATGATGTTGCTTATCAGTCCAGTTGTGAGAATTTTTGTTTTCCTTATGTTGAGGTGTAATCCATACTGAAAGCTGTAGTCTTTGATCTTCATCAGTATTCTTCATTTTCAGTAACGAGGTTGTGTCATCTGTATAACACAGGTTGTTAATGAGTCTTCCTCTAGTCCAGATGGCCTGTTCTTCTTCATATAGTCCAGCTTCTCGGATTATTTGCTCAGCGTACAGATTGAATGAGTATGATGAAAGGATACAACTCTGATGCGCACCTTTCCTGACTTTAAACCACGCAGTATCCCTTTATTCTGTTCGAAAAACAGCCTCTTGATCTACATACAGGTTCCTCATGAGCACAATTGAGTATTCTGGAATTCCCGTTCTTCACAGTGTTATCCATAATTTTTTATGATCCACACAGTCGAATGCCTTTGCATAGTCAATAAAACACAGGTAAACATCGTTCTGGTATTCTCCGCTTTCAGTCAGGAGCCATCTGACATCAGCAATGATATCCCTTGTTCCATGTCCTCTTCTGAATCCAGTTTGAATTTCTGGCAGTTCCCTGTTGATGTACTGCTACAGCCAGTTTTGAATGATCTTCAGCAAAATTTTACTTGTGTGTGATATTAATGATATTGTTCGATAATTTCTGCATTTGGCTGCATCACCTGTCTTTGGAATAGGCATAAATATGGATCTCTTGCAGTCAGTTGGCCATGTAGCTGTCTTCTAAATTTTTTCCATAGACAGGTGAGCACTTCCAGCACTGCATCTGTTTGTTGAAACATCTCAATTGGCATTCTGTCAGTTCCTGGAGCCTTGTTTTTTGCCAATGCCTTTAGTGCTGCTTGGACTTCTTCCTTCAGTACCATTGGTTCTTAATCATATGCTACCTCCTGAAATGGTTGAACATTGACCAGTTCTTTTTGGTACAGTGACTCTGTGTATTCCTTCCATCTTCTTTTGATGCTTCCTGTGTCGTTTAATATTTTCCCCGTAGAATCCTTCACTATTGCAACTCGAGTCTTGAATTTTTTCTTCGGTTCTTTCAGCTTGAGAAATGCTGAATGTGTTCTTCCCTTTTGGTTTTTTGTCTCCAGGTCTTTTCACATTTCATTATAATACTTTATTTTGTCTTCTGGAGCTGCCCTTTGAAATCTTCTGTTCAGCGCTTTTACTTCATCATTTCTTTCATTTGCTTTAGCGACTCTAAGTTCAAGAGCAAGTTTCAGAGTCTCTTCTGACAGCCATTTTGGTCTTTTGTTTCTTGTCTTTTTAATGACCTCTTGCTTTCTTCATGTATGATGTCCTTGATGTCATTCCACAACTCTTTTGGTCTTTGGTCATTAGTGTTCAGTGCATCAAATCTTAGTTCAGTCAAATATATGAGACCAAATGGGCAGCTCTTGCCCAAAAGCAAGACAAGAAGACAAGAAAGGACAGGAAAACTGGACGAATGGTCATGGGGAACCCGGGGTGGAAAGGGGGAGAGTGCTGTTACACTGCAGGAATTGCAACCAATGTCACAAAACAATTTGTGTATAAATTTTTGAATGAGAAACTAACTTGCACTGTAAACATTAACCTAAAGCACAATAAAATTATTTGTTTTTAATTATGATTTTAGTGGTGGTAGTTACAGAACAAGGTAGGAGCAGGCAGGAACTACAACCTAGCCTAGAGCTCTTTTCTCTCAACTCTGCTGCCACCTCTTCCTAACGTCCATTCTGATGCTCCCTTACCTCCCATCCTAATCTACCCTATACACCCATCAGCTCAAAGCATCTTCTTTCTCCATATCCTTTCTCCACCCCCAGCTCTCCTCCCCATCTCAATCCCCTGAAGCAAACCCACCATCATCTGCCCCAGTCATCTCTCTGTACCCTCACCCTGGCTTCTCTGGTGAAAATCTTTTTGTGGATCTAGGGGAAAACAGGGTCAGATGGCTCCTGGCCTGAGCCAGGCCCCCACTGGGATTTAATCATCCTGCCTGGAGAGTCTTCCTTCTCCCCCTCCCACCATTCGAATCACATCTTTAGGAGGCACCTTCAAGAGGGCAGCACCCTCCTGGCCCAGATGGGACACAATGCCATAATAGAAGAGTTGTGGCTGCCACAGGTCAACTTCCTGCCTTCCCCACCCTTCTGCTATCCCCCCCGTATGGCTCATCCCACCCTCACGCTGCTTCATGCCCTTCCGGTAGGCCTGTGGTCCAAGCTCTTCAAGCTGGTGAAGGAGATAGTTGTGATCTGACAAGGGCTAGACAGTGGCTTCACCCCATGCTCTGAAATACCCCCATCACCCAACTTGAAATGCCTCTGTTCATCCCTTTCTATTAAAACATGTATTCATTCCTTCATCTCATTGTTCACCTAACAGTAACTTAATGAGCAAGTCATTGTCAACACCTTCAAGCCACTAACCCATACTAGAATAATGCTTGAACATCAGGGTCTCCTAGGAGGGGAACTATCATCAGATAAGTTTTGAGAGAGTTTGAGAAAGAAAGCTTCAGAGGGCAAGGTGTTTATTTATTTATTTATTTGGGGGGGGGGGCAGGCCTCTCAGAGACCCCACAGCAACAGAGCCAGGACTACAGCCCAGACCTCCCAAGGCAACCAGAGGCAGGTGGAGGGTGGGAGGTGGAGTGAGAATGGGGCTCTTCAAAGGCCTTCCACTCAGTCAACATCTACTGAGCTACTGAGCTCCAGGCAGTTTTGCCAAGTCCACAGCTGTCAAGGGAGAGAACAGAAGGCCTAATGCAGGGAGTCTGAGCTTCCCATGGTAGGTAAAGCCCGGAGTGCAGGAGGTCATGGGAAGGGCCTCTGGTGAGTGCTGAGGTGGGGAGACAGCTGTTCCCAGTCTGGATGCCTACTGGACTGCCCCAGCTGGGCAGGCTGGCCAGTGCCCCTCCCCACCCAGGGCGCTTCCAGCAGTTCCATTGTCCTTCTCAACACTCTCCCTTCTTGCAGGTGCCACAGAAACAGCCTTTAGAGCCCAAAACTCGATTCAGCCCCAAGGACTCCGTCTCTCTCACCTCCTCCCCAGGGGGACCCAGGCCAACCCTCTGGTGGCTGGGGGCTTTGTCTTCCTCTTTACTTTCTAATCCACTATGAGCATTTGCAGATTTGGATGTGAGGAAGAAAAATTAGGTCGCTTTAAGCCTTGCCTTTGCTGGTGTCATTGACCCATGTATCCTTCTCTTCACTTAGACCCCTCCCCTGAGGCCACTCAGCCTAGACATCTGTCCCAACCACAATCTCACCTTCCACTGTCCTTGCAGCCTCTGTGCCCTGTTTCAGTCTCCTCTCCCCAAACCGGAGAGGGGACTGGTCTGTAGAGTGCCCTGGGTCACTCCCAGTTTGGCCTCTGCCTCTGATTGATGGGGGCCTCAGTTTCCCCATCTGCTTCCTTGGATTGATGATGCCTGCCCTCTAGACCCAGAGGCTGAAGCTCTGAGGCGGTCACGGATGGGGAAGGGTCCAGCTGTGTGGCTGCAGCCGGCGCCCAGGCCTGCCCTTTGGCGCCCCTAGGCCCCGCTACTCAGCTTCCCTCCCCGGCGCGCCCCTCCTTTTCCCTCCCCCTCCTCTCCTTTTCCCTCCTTCTCCCCTGCCCGCCTCTCCCCTGCCTCCTCGCTCGCCTCTCGGCTTGGTTCCCTCATTAGTTGTCCTTCCTCGTCCCCCACGCCTCCGCGCTACGCCGCGCTGCCCCTAGCCCAGCCAGGGGTCCCCGCGCTCCGCTGCCGAGCATCGGAGCCGAAGGAGCGGCCGAGGCAGCCGCCCGCCAGGCCAGGCACCGCCGCAGCGCGGGTGCACCGTGCGCAGCCGGCGTCCCCGGAGCCGGAGCCAGAGCCGGAGCCGGAGCGCGGGCTCGGACCAACCCGCCTGCCCGCCGCCCCCACAAGGTGAGGGCATCTCCTGGAGATGGGGAACCAGGGTGTCTCCTTCACTGGAGGCGAGGGAGGGGGTGCGGGGGTGGGGTCCATTTCCTTCCAAGGAGGACCTGGGTGCATTTTCATGAAAGAGGCTCAAGGGCTTTTACTACGAAGTGATGCGTGAAGTCTGGGGAGAGGGCCTGGGGTCCCCCTTTCTGGGGAGTGTTTTTTTTTTCATGAGAAACGATTCGTGGGCTGTTTCCGTGAAAGGGGGGCTTCTCCCCTTGGGAGCATGAGGGGCTTTCAGGGTAGGTGGGAGGGGGTTCTGGCGGGACTTGTGGAGGGGCTGATTGCGGGGTAGGGGCTGGCGGAGACGGAGCTCCGTACATCTTTTGGTTCTGCCGCGGCGGTTCCGGGCCTCTGGGTCGGCACCCTCACGAGTGCTCGGCTCGGTGTCCCAGTTTTTTCTCTTTGAAGATGGCTATTTTGAGCCCCACCTGGACAGAGCTAGGAACAGCCAGTTCCTTCCTGTGCTATGCCGCCCACCTGGACCCCTCCCACCTGGGACCTGCTCAGGGAATGGGACCCAGGGATCCGGGAAATGGGCAGCAGTGGGTGACACATGCTGGGCACTGGGCACACGGGAGGACCCTCTGGCGATGGTGGAGTGCACCAGACTTGGAAAGGAGATTGGCAGGGGTGGGGTGGGCAGGTGCTCCCGGGTCAGGCCCTCCTAGGAAAGCAGCAGCGTCAGGAAGAAACGAGCTGTTCCTATGCTCTTAGAAGACAAAACACTAAGGTTTTATTTATTCTTGTTTTCTGTTTCACCCTGGATCCTAAGACTCATTCTACTTATTTCCTCTCCTGTTTTTGCAAAAGTGCAAACTGAGGCAGGGGACAGGCTGGCTGGGGTACCTGTGTCTAGAAGGCAAATGTAGTGGGAGAGGGGAAGGCACACAAGATTTGGAGTCAAAGACCTCTCGGTTCAAGGCTTACCTCAGTGTTGAATGGGGGAGGGGGGCCATTGGCCAAGTTCTTTCCCCTTTTTGGGCCTCAGCTTTCTCATCTATAAAATGGGAAAGGACCTGCCTATCTTGCAGGTTTGCTGGGAGATCAGATGTGTCCAAGAGTTTAGTAAAATGGAATGCACTGGACACTCTTCACCCCTGCCGATGGTCCCCTTCCCTCCTCCCTGCCTTCACAAGGTGTGGGCTAGTCTATAGGGATCTCCTCTGAAGGGAGTGCTTAGCTTGGCTATCGACTTGAGGTCTCTATTATGAGAATTTACAAAAGGCATACTTTCCCCCAGGTGGCTGCAGGTCCACACAGCTGAGCAAGTGAAACGTGAGCTAGATTACAGCTCCCACCTACCCTCAGGTGGGTGCCCTTATACAGGGCACGTCTGCACAGCTGCACCTGGCAACCCTTCCCACAGGCCCCAGCATCCCTGAGAGACACATATCCACACACACACTCCCAAGGTCTTTCCTATGAAGCCTACATCCTACACCGTCTCCAGTTCATTTTCTTTCCTGCTTCGTCTTTACTTCAGGGCCTTTGGGTATTCAAGCCCCAAAGCCTATGCTGTACTAGGAAGCACGAAGCAATGAATGCTACCATTGAAGAGTGACTCCTTGGAGTTAGAAGTGCCCTCACCAAGCTCCCAAGGACAGGAGTTACTGAGCCACTAACCGCATATGTCAAGAACTTTATCAGATCACTTGTGTGAGGGCCAAGAATGGAATTATCTGCACACGCGGGCAGCATTGCTGCTCACAAACTATGTTCACACCTGCTATCACAGAGCATGCTCACAGCAAGCCTGTGAAGCCGGTCTGCTCCCATTTACACAGAGGAAGTCATGGCTCTGAGAAGTTAGGGTGCTTGCCCAAGGTTTCACAGCATGTAAGCGGTGGACTCAGGACCAGAGCTCAGGCTGTTGTCTCTACTCCACCACCACTGAGGAACAAAATTGCTGATCCACAGTTCTGCCAAAACCCTCCTGGAATTGTTGCTCTCCACCTCTATCCTTAGCAGCTCCTGACTCTCTCCTTCCTCTCTGTAACCAGCCTCCAAGTAGAAAGGAAGGAGCTGCTTTCTTTTTTCCTCTGATTTCACTGGAGAAGGAAGCTACCTCAAAGACCCAACTGTTCTGGCCTACTCAGTGAGGGAGGGTCTCTAGCGAATCCAGAGGTCCAGTGTGGGAGCTGACCCTTGAGTGAGTCAGAGGCCGGGAAAGGGGTCAGGGAGCTATTCCCTTTCCTGCCCAGATGGCAGCTTAGACAATAGCCATCATGGAGGACATTAAGACGGAAAGTCAGTGTCTGAGGGGCAGGCCAAGACCCTGGAATACCCACAGGAAAATGACACAAAATGGAGGCTGAGGGAAACTCAGAGACACCTCCCCCTCAACACTCCCTGTGTTCCTCGGGTGCTGAGGTGCCAAGGGGGAAGTAAAGTAGTGAGCCCAGCAGACAGGGCTGTAGGTCCCTTCAACCATAACATTTCTGCTTGTATCCGTAGTAGATGTGTGCAAGCTTCTACTTGAGAGTCTGGTGCTTACAAAGATAAATAAATTAATAAGATTGACGAATCACTAGCCTAATCCAATGGTTCTCAAAGTGTGGATCCCGGACCAGCAGCATCAGCATCACCCAGGAACTTGTTAGACATGTACATTCTCAGGCCCCACCCCATGCCTACTGAATGGAAAGTCTGGAGGCAGGCGGCAACAAAGTGGGCTTTAACAAGCCCTCCAGGTCACTCAGGGGCAGGCTGGAGCTTGAGAACCGATTACTTAGTCCAAGTGTGTTGAAAAACCCAGGAGTGAGTCAAGGGCAGGACTGGAAAGAGAACTCATGCCTCCCAGTCCGGGAGGGCCGGGCGTCTGGAGGTGCGCTCTCCCCTAAACCCTTCTCTCCCGGCCCCTCTGCCTCCCCTCCTAGGCGCCATGCTGCCGCTCTTGCTGAGCCTGCTGGGCCCGGCCGCCTGCTGGGCTCTGGGCCCGGCCCGGGCCTCATCGGAGCTGCGCTCGGCCTTCTCGGCGGCGCGCACTAGTCCCTTGGAGGGCACGTCGGAGATGGCAGTGACCTTCGACAAGGTGTACGTGAACATCGGCGGTGACTTCGACGCGGCCACGGGCCAGTTCCGCTGCCGCGTCCCGGGCGCCTACTTCTTCTCCTTCACCGCGGGCAAGGCTCCGCACAAGAGTCTGTCGGTGATGCTGGTGCGCAACCGCGACGAGGTGCAGGCGCTGGCCTTCGACGAGCAGCGGCGGCACGGCGCGCGACGTTCCGCCAGCCAGAGCGCCATGCTGCAGCTCGACTACGGTGACACGGTGTGGCTGCGGCTGCACGGCGCGCCACAGTACGCACTCGGCGCCCCGGGTGCCACTTTCAGCGGCTACCTGGTGTACGCCGACGCCGACGCGCCTGCGCGCAGCCCGCCCGCGCCCCCGGAGCCTCGCTCGGCCTTCTCAGCGGCGCGCACGCGCAGCCTGGTGGGCTCCGACGCAGGCTCCGGGCCGCGGCATCAGCCGTTGGCTTTCGACACGGAGCTCGTCAACATCGGCGGCGACTTCGACGCGGCAGCCGGCGTGTTCCGCTGTCGCCTGCCCGGCGCCTACTTCTTCTCATTCACGCTGGGCAAGCTGCCGCGCAAGACGCTGTCGGTGAAACTGATGAAGAACCGCGACGAGGTGCAGGCCATGATTTACGACGATGGCGCGTCGCGGCGCCGTGAGATGCAGAGCCAGAGCGTAATGCTGGCGCTGCAGCGCGGCGACGCCGTCTGGCTGCTCAGCCACGACCACGACGGCTACGGCGCCTACAGCAACCATGGCAAGTACATCACCTTCTCCGGCTTCTTGGTCTACCCCGACCCTGCCGCCAACCCGCCGGGCCTCGGGCCCCCGGAGCTCTGAGCCCCGGGCGGAGAGGAGCCCGGAGCGGCCCGGGGGCTTGCATGCCGAGCCCGGGCCCGAACGTCCCGCCGACGCGAGCATGACGGCCTGCCCAGCGCCGCTGGACTCTACCAATAAAGTGGGCCTGCGCCGGCGCCTGTCTCCCGAGGGTCCCGCGCTCTGTCTTGATTGCGCCGCTTCCGGCCCGGGGTGGCACTGACTGGCGTAGGTCCCCGGGGGGTCGGAGGGCAGAGGGTAGGGTTCGGTTAGGCCCCGGGAGGGTGAGGACGTGGGAATTTGCTTGAGTCCTACTCGCCTAATCCATTTCCAGTCAGTTTTGTCTGACCTTCTGCTTGCTTACCCTCCTGTGGATCTGACTCCTCATTTGACCTACGACCTTATTCTTAGAGCTGTGCTAATTCCTTTCTGTGATGAGTGCCAACACCCCGCGACCCCACTGCACTGGGGGTGTGGGATTGAAGGAAACAGCACATTCCTTCTTCCATAAGGGAGTGGGGATGTGGAGGAGGAGTTGATCCCTAGTGGCGCTGACTCCTGCCCTCCCAGGATGGAAGGGTGATTTGCTCAGGGCAGGAGATAGACAGCTTACTCTGACAAAGAAGGACAGAGCTCCAGGAGGCCAGAACAGAGCATTTTATGGAAGAGGTACACATGATCAGGGCTGCACCTACCCCAACCCCCAGCGCGCCTCAGCTTGTCTTCCTATCTCCTCTGCTCCTCCTTCCTTCTCCAGGGTGGTCGTCTGAGCCTTGTTGAGATGGACCAAAAGATATTTCTCACCCGCCCAAAAAGATAATGTTCTTCTACCTGCCTCCCTTCTCCAAAACACAGAACTCCAAAAGTGCAGTCTATTGTAGCCCAGATGGGGAATTTGGAGGTTCAGGGACCCTGGAGTCTTGGTTGGGTGTAAAAGGGACATCCAAATGCGGACTGGGTGCTGAGCACTTACAAGATTCCTGTAGGTTCCACAGGACCTCTCACCATCCACCAGGTAGGAGGTGGAGGGGTTTACCTGATCGTTGCTTGGGGACAGCTTCCCTTTCAGTATCTCTGAAACACATTTTCAGCCCTGACCCCTGACCCCAACACACACACACGCCCCTACACACACACCCCTCAGCTCTGAACCTGTTGCTTGGGACCCAGAGGCCCTGGCTGTCAGCCAAGCAGGGCCCAGAGAACAAGATGTTGGGCGGGGTGGGAGTAGGTGGAGGTCCATGGTGCAAGCCAAGCCCAGAGACTTGAGCATAGTGAGAAGCAGCAAGTGCCAGATGGAAGTCCCTGTCCCAGATAGATCTGGGTCAGAGGGAGTGCTGGGGGGCAAGGGACAATGGCAGGTGGAAGGGGATGGTCAGGGGAAGGGGTCAAGGATCAAGGCCCAGGGCCCCAGTGAGGGTGGCTGATCCTGGGGGCAGAAACCCTTGCATAGGTCCCAGAGTGTTTCCTGTGCCAGAAGGGCAAAGACTAGGGTCCAGCGACCCCTCTCCTCAGCCTCGCCAGCCGCATGGAGCCGGTAGATGCAGGACAGGCCGGTGAGGAGCAGCTGTTCAAACTCCCAAGGGCTGAGAGGAGGCCTCTTGCGCAGACGTTGGAGCTGCTGCAGCCGCTGCTCAGCACCCTCCAAGTCATTGGGCACCCGGTGCTGCAGGAGGAACCTGAGTCGGCGGCCTGGGCGGGTAGACGCCAGCTCTTCATCCTGAATGTGCAGCTGCCCCATGACATCCAGCTCCAGCCCGGCCCAGAGTAGCTGCAAGGGGAGCCGTGTCAGGGGTGGGCTGGGGCCTGGAGTGCAGGGCAGGAGGCAAGAGCAGGGGTGGGGCATGAGCAAGCAGTAGGACCCATGCTGGTTGCCCCCCTCCCACAGCAGGCTCACCCTGAGACATGCCCTTCCCAACCCTGAGCTTAGAGACCTCTGGACACTCCCACCCCCAGTCCCAGGCTGGAAGCAAAGACCTCAAACATGACTTCCGGGGCTGCTGGCTCCTGCAGGCCACCTCCCGTGCTGTCGCTGTCCGTAGGCCGCCCTGGGGCAGCAGAGGGTAGTCAGGCCCCTGCCATGCTCCACCCTGAATACCCCAGCCTCCCAGGGGGGCCCCTCAGCTGCCTGGTAGGGGTCTCTATATGTTTTTCTATCTATAAAAAGACAGGAATGACATTCTGCATGTCCTTATACCAATACACACGTGTGCACACGCATGCACATCGGCATTCACCCTCCCGCACTTAGGTCTTGTGATCCCAAAAGCATCATCCCAAGCCCAGATACTACTGCTGAAAATGCCTAGAACCCCTCCTTCAGCTCCCACAATGCTCGTGGTCCAAGAGTTCCAGGCCAACAGGTCACAAGACCCTTCACCTCCCACCCTTCTCCTTATGATCTGGGGACAGCATAACCCAAAACAGTGTCAGTGACCCTCCCCAAAGGATGAAGACCCCTTTAGGAATCGAATGCTTTCCCTACTCCTTCTCAGGGAAGATCGGGCAGCCCAGGATACCCATTGCAGCTTCCTGCATCCCACACCCTGGGGTGTCTCGTAGCCCTGGAATGAACCATCCCAAGCCCAGTTAAGTCAAGAGGCCCACCTTTGGCCACCACCCAGAATAAGCCCAGGGCCCAACCCTGTCCAGAAGCAGCATTGAGGGAGCCTAGGGCTACTTCCCTTAGCTTTACCTGGACCTTCCTGGTTCTGGGGGTGGGCCCACACCATTATTCTCCCACTGCCAGCACAGGTCAGCCTGTGACTCACCATGCCTGCAGTTCCTACACCCTGCTAGGCTCAGAGAGAGCTAGTTGTAACTGCTATCAGCTGGCAGCCTTCCTTGGCTCCCATGCACCCCACCCTGAGGCCCCCATACCTGCCTGAGGCTGGGTTCCAGCCACCCCAGGGAGGAGGCAAATGGCCACCCCTAACCACGCCAGGAGCTGCAGCATCCCTGCCATGTGCCGCCGCGTCCACCGAGTCTGTCTCTCCCCAGCAGCTCTCTGCTTTCCTGTTTGCCTGCTACACACCATGGCTCCAACTTTCCACTGTAGGCGGCTCAGCTGGTCTTTGCGTGTCAGTCTTCAGTGCTGAACACGGAAGGGCTGGCCATGGCCTCAGTGGCCTCTTTCCATCCCTTGGAAATGGGGAATTTTGGGTTGTTGGCAGCAGGGGCCTGGCGGTCTTGTCAGGCCCTCAGCCTGCTCCTGCCCAGATGGGCGGATGCTTAGTTAATAGAAAAAAGGTGCTTGGTAGCAAACAGCTCTAGCCTGGCCCTCCCAAGAGGTCAGGAAGAGCCCAGGCAGTAACACTACCTTATGATCTCTCCTCACCCCCAAAACATCCTGCAACTGAGGCCCACCCCCAACACCCAGCCCAGCCTCCAGGGAGCCCCTCAGCAGCCAAGAGCATTAGTTGCAGAGCCCGGTCCTCCAACTGCATGGTAGGCTGGCCAGATCCTAGGCCAGTGGGATGGGGAGTACTGTCCCCTGGCAGACAGACAAATCTGCAGCTCCTAAGTGTTTTTTGACCCAGCCTGTGACCTCATCTGCTTGTTAACAACATTAGCAGCTCAGGCCAGAGTCCAGGAAGATTCCCAGACCAGGGCTGATGGGCTGTCAGGCTGCAGCAAGCAGGACGAAGGGTCAAGGCTGAAAATGAGCTGAGGTTCTTCTGGCTCTGGCTGCTGGCTCACAGAGTCCTGTGGATGTCTGGATGGGAAGAGGGTGGGTGGGGGTTTTGCTGGTTCCACTCAGGCCGCTGGATCCATCAGATGCCACCAAACTGTCTGCTGTGACAAGGGGCTTTCTCCAGCAGTTGTTGAGATCCCTCCAGTGCTCAGGAGAGGCTGTGCCACACCAGCCTGAACCCTGTGCACTGCAAGAACTTTCAGTTATAGCTCCAGGCTTCCTCTCAGAAATACCTCCAGGTCTACAGGCTGCCATGTCTATTTAGTCGTAGTCAGACAGACTCCCCACTTTATGCTAGAGTCTCTACAAGAGCAGGGAAGAACCTCTGCCAGCATCTCCCCTCTGCTGAGCCAAAGCATCACTTCTACCCATTACACACAAGACACGGTTAGTCTAGGAAGGACTTTATTTACATGGACACTGAATTATAGATAAGGCGCTTTCTAAGATATACATTCCACATGCCTTCCCTGGAGCTACTTGGCTTCAGGTTTTTTGTCTCCGGCCTCAAGCTTGAGATTCTCAGGGGGCTGGCGGTAGGCAGGGAAAGCCTCCCAGGGGCTGTTTAGGTCGAACTTGCGGAACTCTTGGGCCAATTCCACTGGCTCGGCCACCACCCTCTTCACCTCATCGTCATAGCGTAGCTGCAGGAAGAGAAGACAGGCTTGAGCACTGGTAAGGCCTGGTTACAGCCACTAAGAAGCCACTTTCACGAGGCTACAAGTGACTCCCCCAGACCTTTCCCTCTCTGTCCTTGACTCCTGTCCCAGCCTCTTCCCAGGCTTTGTCAATAAGTCTCCACCCACATCTGTACTGCCCAGCAAGTCACATCCCAGCCAGCTAGTGCTGTGGGATTCCAAAAAGGCACGTCCTGCCGTCATCTGCCAGGCTCCCTGCCCACCATCACCACGTCATGAGCTTCGACTCACTGTCCAGCAGAACTGACTCCTGCTGATCCATCCACACACTCCTGTAAGGTAATGGCAAGCATTTGCCCAGGATTATAGGAAGAGTCAGTGGCTGAAAAGAATAAACCTAAACTGGCAAGCAAACAAGTTCAGGACTTGTGGCCTTGGCATTATCACTGTCAAGCTCTAAGGCACTGAGTAAATTTGGCATGGCTTTTCTTGTTATTGACACGCCCTGGTGGTACAGTAGTTAAAGCATTGTGCTGCTAACCAAAAGGCCAGTGGTTAAAATCCACCAGCTGCTCCGCAGGAGAAAGATACGGCAGTCTGCTTCTCTAAAGATTACAGCCTTGAAACCCTATGTGGCAACTATACTCTGTCCTATGGGTTGCTATAAGTTGGAATGGACTCAGTGGCAGTGGGTTTAGTTTTTTTTCTTGTTATTGGAGAATCAGTTGGATAAGGTAGGGACAATCAGGTGCTGAGGTAAAGAGGCAAACCCGATAAGGGAAACAGCAGGGGTGAGTGAAGGGAGGAAAAGAGGGAAGTAGCTCTGAGCATAGTAGCTTGAGAGAGAAATAGGGGTAGGCAAAACACTAAGAGGAGCATTTAGGTGCTGAAGGGGCAGGGCTGGACTGCCACACGTCTCGACATTTCTAAAAAGTTACTTGGCTAGAAATTTCACGTATGTATACAACAGACCATCTTCCTGCTAACAGAAAACCTGTAGCACGAGTGGCAAAGTAAACCACTGAAATTCTTTATAAGGGCCCTGTAGTCACATGCTACTGGTCCTGCCTCAGTGGCCATTCTCGAGGGCTGAACATTTAGTATCTTGCCCGTCAGCTGCCATCCCAGGGAGCCAAGGCAGGGTAACATGATCCTCCACTTTCAGACCTTTAGGGAGACACTTAAGAAGTGTGTCCTCAAGGCTTGCTTGATCACTACAGTGATCGTTACAATAATGGTTAACATCGATCAAGCATTTAGAACACACCAGCTTTACGAATACATCATTTGATAGTCACTAGAAATCTGTTGGATAAGTAGTATTGTTATTCCCATTTTACAGATAAGGAAACTTAATCACAGGGAAATGAAGTAACTTGGCCCAGATTATAACAGTGAAGCTAGGATTCCAATCCAGAGTCCATGCTCTTAAACCACCACAATCCACAGACCACATCTCCTGCCATGCCCAGGGTCCCCCAGGTTCCCTGCTAGTTTCTCCCTGGGGCTGCTGCCCCAGTTCCAATGCTCCTACCTCAACATAGCCAGACAAGGGGAAGTCCTTCCGGAAAGGATGTCCCTCAAAGCCATAGTCTGTTAGGATCCTTCTTAGGTCAGGGTGGTTAGCAAAGAAGACTCCAAACATGTCCCAGACCTAGAAAAGCGAGGCCCTCAGGTATCCAGTGGTTTCAACCAATTGCACAACTTTGGCCCAGAGGCAGGTCCACCATGCCCAGTAACTCACCTCCCTCTCATACCAGTTGGCTGCCTTGTACACAGAGACAGTAGATTCAATGGGTGTCAGCTCATCTGTATAGGTCTTCACACGGATCCGTGAGTTGAAACGCAGAGAAAGCAGGTTGTAGACAATCTAAGGAGAAGAAACGGAGCTGGAGGGCCAAGATAGCCACAGGCTGAAGGGTCTGGGGTGGGGTCCCTGAGTAGGAGTATCAACAGGGAGGATACAGGGTGGGTTAGGGTTCTACCCTGTGAACCTACCTTCTGCTCTGAAGCTTAAAACCTCAAGATGCTCTTCTATTTACAATTACTTCCAAAGCCTTAAGCCACAGCAATAGCTCTTAACTTGCCTATGTTTGTTAATGCTAATTGCTTTGTCTGGGATATCCCCCTCCCACCCCACTCTCACTGGCCTAATTCCTGGACTCCTGGTCATCCATGAAGATTCAACACAAACATTCTCTCTCCTTTCTCTTCCAAGAAGGCTCAAAGACAGGGCTAAGTGTCCGTTCTGTGTTCTTATAGCATCCCTCTAACATCCTATGTATTATACATTATAATAATCTATTTGTGCATCTTTTTCCCTCACTAGAATAGGGAGACTCCTGGAGGACAGATATTAGTTGTTGTTACTTCTCTCTCGATCCCCAGGGTCTAGAAAACAGGAGATGAGCAGTCAACATCAATAGCTAAATGTATTGAGAACTTACTGAAACTAAGAAGGCTGACTCTCACAGGCACTTATCACCCTGAAACTTTTCTGTCCCTCTTTTCTCCCCTTACTCCTCAAACCTCCGCTAATTTTCCCACTGACCTCAAAACGGTTTTGCCGGGTTGGGATGTCCACTGCTGTTAAGTCAGCCAAGGATCTGAATTGTGCATTGGTGTGATCCCTGAGGAAGGTCAGCACTGGGATGATGCCATCAGGATGGATACAGATCTCTAATTCATTGAAGCAGGACACCTGCAAGCATAGGATGGAGAGAGGAAAGGGAACAAAGAGCTCCCAAGAGAGAAGCTAACTTCAGTTGGAATCACCTAGTTTAAGCCTAGGTTTGGGATGGCGAAGTCTGTGGCTTCTTTGAAACCACGTGCCCTGAGAAGGTGGTTCTTTCTTGTCCCAAAAACCAAAACCAAACCTGTTGCCATTGAGTCGATTCAGACTCATGGCGACCAAACGTGTTACAGAGTAGAACTGTTCCATACAGTTTTCTTGGTGATAATCTTTATGGAAGCAGATCACCAGGCCTTTCTTCCACAGCACTGCTGGGTGGGTTTGAACCACCCACCTTTAGGTTAGTAGTCAAGTGCAAATCATTTGTGCCACCCTGGGAGATTTTCTTGATCCAGACCAAACAATAGTAGCAAATATTACCTGAACTTGTTGGACATACTTGGGCAGGATTTCAGCCACATACTCTCCAAAAGCTGAAAGCTGCTTGTGGGCCACGTCATTCCGTGGTCTGACAGTGGCTGGAAGAAAAAGGCATATTTAGCAAAAGAATGGAGGTGGCATTAGCCAGCCCTGCATCCAGTCTCTACGGCTCCCTGCAGAACCTTGACAGAGGCATGAGGTGAGGGTAGGGGCAGTCTTAAGCCTCAGGGAACAGGAACTGATGAAAATTTGGGAAAAATGTCAGCTAAACTACACAGTCCACAAAGACTCACCTTATTACTGCACCTGGGGTATTTGTCCCTTCTCTGAACTACTATGGTGGTTCTTCCTTCACACTGCCTGCATTTGTGCTAAAGCAGCAGATGTTCTAGTTCTACCAGACTACATGCTCCTGAAGGGTGGAAACCAGAACTTTTAATTCTGTCTCCTTAGCACTTGGCTCATAGTTGGTTCTCAAGCGAAGAACGCCATGGCTGAAGAGCCCTCATAGATTATCTAGTTGAAATAATTTTCTGTATCAATGAGGAAACTGAAGCCCAGAAAGGGGGAGATGCCAGATATCCTGACTTCCAGTCAGCTTATGTTGACTGTAACATAGTATCTCTATACATTCACTCCAGCAACCCTAAATCACTGAACACCCACACATCACAGGCCGCAGAGCAATGGTGAAGCATTCTCTGGTTTTGGACACAGGCAGGCCTGGGTTCCAACAACAGCTCTATCACTAGTTCTGTGACTGGACAAATTACTTCTCTGGACTGTATCCTGATCTATATAAAATGGGGATCAAAATGCCATCTACCTCATAAGGTTATTGTGAGGATTAAATAAGATCATGCATTAAAACGCTTGGCAAGGTGCCTGGCACACAGTAGGCACTCAAGGTGAACTATTATTACGGAGCGCTGGGACCAAAAGGTGATGCTTCCTACTCTCAGAAGGCTGAAAGTTTATTCAGTGAAAAGGGGAATCATGGAAACGGTCGACGAGCTATCAGGGCCATGACAGAGAGACCTAAGGGCACAGGGAGGTCCCGATTCTGCATGCAGAGTGAGGACCATTGCAATCGGAACGCCAAAGACAAGCAGGGATTTGCCGAGAGGGCGGGCAGAAGGGTATCCTGGACCAAGGGTAATGGCAAACATCTGACGAAGGGAATGAATGGGTCCCTGCCAGTTGTCTCGAGAAGAGTGCGGCCGCACATACTCACGGCGCGTGTCGGCTGTGGCGCTCTCTCTCCTCACAGGCAGCAATAGTGCCGAAGGTCGCACGACTCCTGCACGGGGAGACAAAGGCACAGACGCGCGGGGTGAGGCCTGAGGGGCTCCCTACGCTGGGCGAACCGCAGCTTCTGTCCCCAGTTTCAGCCAGCTGTCCCCTGCTCACCCCGGGCCAGTGCCGCGGCCCCCACGAGCCCCCGCCACCAGCCCCTTGCCGCCGCCATGTTCCCCGGATGCAGACCCGGCAGCTGAGGAAAAGCCGGCAGGCCACGGAGCCCCAAGGACACGGACCGGAAGCGGAAGTGTCTAGCGGATCTTCTTCCGGGCGGACGCAGAGGGCCGGAAGCAGAGGTTCCGGGTTCCGGCCTCCGGGATGAAAGGAGGGAACGCAGGTGAGAAAGCGAGACGGGCAGGTGGGGAAATGGTGTGGTAAACGCAGTGCTAGCTCGATGTGGCGGAGGCTGGAGATAAAGCGAGGACCCTAAAGAACCGGACGGGTGAGAGGAGGGGAAGGAGCAAGGATTCTGAATTCTACGTTCCGCTCCCCTCCCCCCTCGCTCCTCCAGCGAAGCTTCGGGCGAGGGGGCGAGTATGACGGGAAAGAACGGTTTCCTTGGCAACCGTTTCCCAGGCGACTCCGGGTGGAGCGGGAACACTCTACAGGGCGATGGGCGTCCTCGTACCCCGGGCTGGGGACGGCTGGGCTCTGTCTCGAGTTCTGGGACGCAGCCTTGGGAAGTCATCAGAGCGAGCGGGGAAGCCGGGGGATAGAAGCTCAGAAAAGAGAAAATGTGGGGCTGCCAGATGTCTCAAGCCAAGCCTCTTAGTGAAGGATCTGGACTCCATGAGGAGGGGAAGAGAGGCCCTGGCCACAAGAACGTGGGGTCTTTTTTGCCTGATTCTGCTGCCCTCGAACCTCAGTAGTTTTCTGCCGATAGTTATTTGGTTAGTAAGACTTTAAGAATGTAGGCCTCCTCCAGTATCTTGCTTTTATGTGTTCACCTAAATCCCAAGTCTTTTGTTACATCATGGAAAGCAATGCTTCGCGTTTTCCCAGAGGAACACCCAGAGTAGGAACTTTTATTGATTTCATTGGGGGTGGGGTACCAGCGCAGGAGAATGAACACAGTTTTGGTTGAAGGAAAAGGTCAGGGACCTAATTGGCAGGGCCAGTACTAAGGTCAATCTAGTCCCGCTTTGCTCTCACTATTCCCTGCTCCCTCCTTCCTCCCTGAGTTGGACAGTTGAATTCACAGACTATGGTTGTGGATTCCCTAATTACTCAAGGGTGTTGCTTTGCAGACAGCTGGCAGAGAGAGAAGTCAGCCATCATGGAATCACCAGAGGAGCCTGGAGCATCCATGGATGAGAACTACTTTGTAAACTACACTTTCAGAGATCGGTCACACTCAGGCCGGGTGGCTCAAGGCATCATGAAACTGTGTCTGGAGGAAGAGCTCTTTGCTGATGTCACCATTTCAGTGGAGGGCCGAGAGTTTCAGCTCCATCGGCTGGTCCTCTCAGCTCAGAGCTGCTTCTTCCGGTCCATGTTCACTTCCAACCTGAAGGAGGCCCACAACCGGGTGATTGTGCTGCAGGATGTCAGCGAGTCTGTTTTCCAGCTCCTGGTTGATTATATCTACCACGGGACTGTGAAACTTCGAGCCGATGAACTACAGGAAATTTATGAGGTGTCAGACATGTATCAGCTGACATCTCTCTTTGAGGAATGTTCTCGGTTTTTGGCCCGCACAGTGCAAGTGGGAAACTGCCTTCAGGTGATGTGGCTGGCAGATAGGCACAGTGATCCTGAGCTCTACACTGCTGCCAAGCACTGTGCCAAGACCCACCTGGCCCAGCTGCAAGGCACAGAGGAATTTCTCCACTTGTCCCACCATCTGCTCACTGATATCATCTCGGGTAAGTTTTGGGAGCAAGCACTTCATACTGCCTACTTGGATATGATCAGAGGATGTTCTAGTTCAAGAGAATGGAGTTCTCAGGCTTCCTGGTGTTAGTTCCTGGTAGGACTTTAGATCCCTACTGAAAGAGGTTGCGTTGAGATTCAGTCTAGCTGCTGTCAGAGACAAGAGTGCCTTCCAGAGGAAAAGTCAGGAAAATAAAAGCAGTAGCACCTACCCACAAAAGATAGTGAGGAGCTTTTGTATTTATACTCTAATCTTTCTTGTGCATAAATGTTTTCATCTGTCCTGCACTTTGCAGGTACCTGTGGGACTAGTTACCCAAGCAAACTGATGATGAGTCAAGGTATTTAAATAAAAAACTTATATAGTGACGGGCCAATTTTAGGTGAGAATCTTGACACTAAAGGTGAGGCATAACCATACTGCAGTTGTGAGCTCTGAAGCCTAGTAAGTTGCTTCCATAGAAAATGCGAACATATCAAGCCGTCCGTTTTAATTAAAAGAGGCAAGAAACGAGGCAATTTAGGTTCGTGTTTTCATTTTATATATGAATATATTTTATATAATACATAAATAAAATAAATATTAAATAAATATTAAATATGTATGTTACATAAAATACAAATAATATATCAAAGTATACATATCTAAGTAAATTACAAATATAAACATTTAAGTGTGTGGGTGTGTATGTGTGTGTATTCCCTTTTGGATTGTCACTGGCCATTCCTTTCCTTTGGTTCTCACAGACGGAGTGCCATCTTCCCAGAACCCAACAGAGGCCATAGAAGCCTGGATCAATTTTAACAAAGAGGAAAGAGAGGCTTTTGCAGAGTCACTCAGGACTAGCTTGAAGGTAAGGCAGGTTTCTCAAGATTTAGGACCCTGTAATCTGCATGCATCCCAGCCATCAATTGGCCTGGACTCTTCTTTTATAGCTGGTAGAATAAATGGTCTGTGGCTTGAAGAATACTGAGCTGGGGAGGAGGTTTATGAGCCCAGAAGCCACCAACCTCTGAGCTTTAGAGCCCCTTTGAGAGAACTACTTTCATCATTGCATTCAGAGTCCTGAGTACCCTTTGTCTGAACCACCATCTCACGATAATTTAAAAAAGCTGCAGGGATGAGTGCAGTATTCTCAGCCGCAGCATAAATGCCTGCAAATGTGACTGGAGGAGAGTTGGGTTGACACACAGTAACTAGAGAGTAGGTTAGAGCAAGATACAAGTATGTGGTCCAGGACCTTTAGGATACGCATCCCAACTGAGCCTTAGCTTAGAATTGATAGATGTCAACTTTATAATTTTAATTTTGCCAACAGGAAATTGGGGAGAATGTGCATATTTACCTAATAGGGAAAGAGTCATCTCGTACTCACTCGTTGGCTGTGTCCTTGCATTGTGCAGAAGATGACTCAATTACTGTAAGTGGCCAAAACAGCTTGTGCCACCAAATCACTGCAGCCTGCAAGCATGGCGGAGACCTGTATGTCGTGGGAGGGTCCATTCCACGGCGCATGTGGAAGTGCAACAATGCCACTGTTGACTGGGAATGGTGTGCACCTTTGCCCCGAGACCGGCTTCAGCACACCCTGGTGTCTGTGCCCGGGAAAGATGCCATATACTCGCTGGGTGGCAAGACACTGCAGGATACCCTCTCCAATGCAGTTATCTACTACCGGGTAGGTGATAACGTCTGGACGGAGACAACCCAGCTAGAGGTGGCTGTGTCAGGGGCAGCTGGTGCAAACCTCAATGGGATCATCTACTTACTAGGGGGGGAGGAGAATGACCTGGACTTCTTCACCAAACCATCCCGACTTATCCAGTGCTTTGACACAGAGACAGACAAGTGCCATGTGAAGCCCTATGTGCTGCCTTTTGCAGGCCGCATGCACGCAGCTGTGCATAAGGATCTGGTGTTCATCGTGGCCGAAGGGGACTCCTTGGTGTGCTACAATCCCCTACTAGACAGCTTCACCCGACTCTGCCTTCCTGAGGCCTGGAGCTCTGCCCCATCCCTCTGGAAGATCGCCAGCTGTAATGGGAGCATCTATGTCTTCCGGGACCGGTATAAAAAGGGAGATGCCAACACCTATAAGCTTGACCCTGCAACTTCAGCTGTCACTGTCACCAGAGGCATTAAGGTGTTGCTTACCAATTTGCAGTTTGTGTTGGCCTAAGTCTGTTGGGGAGAGGAGGGAGAGCAACTGACTCCTGTGCCCTCCCCTTTTTCAGCACCTACCCATCCAAACTCAAAGTCCCTGGGCCCCAAATCAGAGTATTGTGTTATTTTCTGGCACGTATTGGAGAGGCAGTGCCTCAGCCCTTCCCCAAATCCATCATGGTGGTGTTTGGGGCTTTTTAGACTGCTGCTGCTCACCTGGCTGCTTGAACTGAGAGTAGGCCATCCTGTTCGCTGCCGTTCCCTGGTAACCCTGTGCCTGATTATAGACTGCTTAGAGAAAGCCTCTTCTCAGACCTAAGGCACAGCCCTCTCTCCTTACCTGATGAATGTTAGAAGCACCCCTGATCCCAAGACACAGAGAAAGATGCCCAATCCTACTTTTTTCTATAGTCTGCGAAGTGGCCAGTTGATCGTTTTTTTCACAAAGAAGTAGGTGTTAGAGTTTTACTTCAGGCCTTGGTTGGGAGAATGGACTAAGCTGAAGGTGTACTTCACCAGCAAGAGTCAACTCTAGAATTCAGGATGTTCCTTCTATTGTCTTCTTATCTATCAGGAAATGTATACTTTGGTTTTGTTTTTGGCTTAGACTCCATTCCTCTGTGAGGGGTATAAGCCAGAAAGTAGAAAGGATTATTTCTGATTAATAGCTGAAACTGTTTTTTCAAACTCGAATATATAAAGTGTCTGCTCTTTTAAAAGCTCTAAGCTAAGTCAAGAGCCAGCAACTGTTGATATAAATAAAAGTTTTTGAAGGGATATGTGTGTCTGTGTTGAATTCTGAAGGGGTGAATTCCTAAGGGAAACTAATCACACACCCACACCTTTCTAAGTCAGCAATACTGATTTCACCTAGTACTTCCTTTTCTACATACAAGATCACTGCTCCAAAAGTATAAGAGGAGCCCCCAGGGCCAGTGAAATCAGGATCCTGACAGTGGCAAAGGGCCGGGGCTGAGTATTTCTCCTCTTTTCCTAGGTTAAATATCTTCAAGTTTTGGTGATAAATATCATTAGGCACAACATTAGGTGCACAGTTTTTTTGTTGAAATTAATATTTCTTCAACCCCATTCACAAAAATAAGACACCCCCATCACTGGCCCATGTTCCTTACCGCATGAATAAAGGCCACGCTAAATCGCTCCTCTCTAGCCATTAAACAGTGTTATTTCAGGAAAATGAAACAAGACAAAGGACGCAAAATTATCCATTACTTAGCACAGTTTTCGTATGTCAAATCTTGGGTTAAGCCCCTCTGGTCCTGTTAAACTTTTTTATTCTGTAGCAAGCAGGATTGTCTTGAGTTCTAATCCATGTACTTCATGCCTTTCATGTGTGACTAGCCTCATTCTTTGCTGCCCCTGGAGTAATCTCCTTATAGAACTCTTTGAGAACTTCTAACTGGCCAGGTCTGACATGGATGTGTGGCCGGATTTTGGTGATGAATCTTACAGCCTCTTCTGGACTCCAGTTGTGTACCTGAAGGAGAGGGTTTGGAAATCAGAGAAAGGAGCAGGTGTTAAGGTGCCCTTGACCTATGAGCTGAACTATGTGCAGGTACTAAAGGGCTCCCAGAATTTCATTTTTTAAAAATTCTGTTTTCTTGGGAATCAAAAACCATGCCCCATGTATTATAAATGGAAGCGCACTTTAACCACCTCAGTCAACCAGTTCCACGATACTGTGCAATGGGCTGGGTAGACAAGCCAGTCTTTCTGCCCAATTCTTGCTCTGCCAAAGCCTGGGAAAAGAAGCTTGAACACACCAAGCTGAGATCCTAAGTTCCAGCCCACCTAGGCCTACTCAGTTTCCTCTCTGAGCTAGGCTGTTGGTTATAAGAGTTACCAGGAAAGAGTGTACAGCAGGTGTTTTTCTGCGACTTGTCACCATGGCTAAAAATAGAGTACTTTGTTATTTAATCAGGAGGGTCATCTGTGTCCTAAGGATACTCGTTGGTTTAGAACTCAATAGAACCAAAAAGTCACAGATTTCTAGCCCGCTGGTTCAATTCTCATTTGGTCCAAAATACCATCCTGGGACCCTGTTTCCAGCACAGAGTCCTTACAACCAGTGCCTTGG
This sequence comes from Trichechus manatus latirostris, assembly GCF_000243295.1. Taxonomy (NCBI): domain Eukaryota; kingdom Metazoa; phylum Chordata; class Mammalia; order Sirenia; family Trichechidae; genus Trichechus; species Trichechus manatus. The sequence continues at coordinate 3,598,071 of NW_004444127.1, read as the reverse complement.
TGGTGTTCATACCATATACTTATCTGTCCACAGAACACAAACGAGGTCAAGCTGTTTATCTTTACATTTCCCTTTTCATTAAACTACCCACATGAAATAGTAAATGCTCTGCAGGTACCAGACAGGAAATGAAAATGAGTCAAGCTGGGTGGGGGTAAAACGAGTGGTGAAGGACTGAGGGCACATGCCTCTCCCAAAAACTCTGAAAAGCATGCCACCTGCCAATAATAATGTGATAGGCCAAATTCAGTTTGGATACTCTGTTTTAGAAACTAATGTCCAGAACTTTACTCTGAAATGCTTGAGAAACTCGAGTACTATAGAGCTGTAAGGGATCAGGATTATTATCTACAGTACTAGATTTCCGGACAGCTATTTATAACAGTACTTCTATCCTTTTGCTGATAATGAACAGCCTTCACAACTCCATTTTCTGAGTGACTGCTGGAGGCCAGTGCTTGACATACTTTCTCATTCAAGCTGAAGAACGCATTTAGTTTCAGGAAACAGCATCCGAGAGATGAAGCCACTTTTGCCTAAGGTCATACCACTGGCAGGTGGCAAAGCCAGAGGTCAGACTGTCTTCAAAGCTCAAGTACTTTCCACAATACCACACCACCTCCCAACAGCCTGAAACTGGGGGCACAGCTCCTTCCAGCAAGGCCCACTACTGGTAGACCATGCTACTAAAGTTCTAGAAATCTGTGAATGGGGCCAGCCCAGAAAGACTTTTCCTACCTGAATCAAATACGCTGCCACCATGGTGGCACTTCTGGAACGCCCAGCCTTGCAATGCACGTAGACACACTGGCCCAGTGACTGGTACTTGAGAACAAACTCGACTCCTTTCTGCAGGTTAGCTAAGGTTGGGACGCCAGTCATATCTACCGTGCTGAGCCGCAGCTGCTCAACTCCTACTTTCTTCCACTCCTGGAACCAGATCCACCGGCATAAAAAAAAGAATGCAAAAAGTCTGATGTGGGTACAAAGACGGGTTCCCAAGAGGCAGCAAAGCAGGGAAGCTTCAGGGTTTACTACAATTTGAGTATATGATATTTCCTGTTTTATAAAAAAGAAACTTCCTACAGAAATGCCTTTAAAATGGCTGACCTACATGGTTGGTCTTTCATCAAACAACTGTGCGCCGAGTTAGAAACATGTCTAAGATTTCAAGCGTTCTTCTGAAAGTCCTTTTGGGTATTTGTGTCTTTAGCTGAAAAAATATCAGCTGTATATAATTCAGCTGCAAAAGTTGTGTAACTGTGTGTTTTTGAGTAATCTTGGCACCTGTGCAAGGATCCAGCTGCAGGGTTGGGATACTGTATTTTCAAGGGCTTTCTATTTCTCTGTCCTTAAATCTCATTTTTTCCACTATTTTTGAGGGGATAGGTGGTTAAAAAAAAAAAAAAATAGGGCTACCATTTTACAATTAATGTAGACCTAACTTCGTTAGTATAATATCACTTAAAAAGAAGAATATAGGAGAAATAAGGTTTTTAGCAGACTGGACAACTTTATTTCTGCTTTAAGGCTTCGGATATGCTCCAGCCACTCTTGTTATTACATAATCTCTTTAGCTAGAAGCAGACATTATGACTTTATGATTCTGAATGAAGGCTAATATTTAACACTGCTCATGAAATTAACAAAAGAAATAAGAGTTTTACAGCAGGTGGCCCATGCATCAATTGTCAGAAACAACTGGGGAGCTTGCTAAACATTCAGATTCCTAGGCCCCATCCCAGAGTTTTCTGAATCAGAATCTCTGGTGCTTATGCCTACAAATTTACATTTTAACAAGACTGCCAGATAATTCTTAGGCACACTAAAATGTGAGAACCACAACCTTAGAGATTTCTTTTCTCTAGGCTAATTGAATGATAACAGCTGCAGCTTACAAATGTGAATGCCCCACACCTAGAAACCAAGCATTTTCTTTGAATGCCCAGTAGCTTTTGACTTCCCTTGCTCCACAAGACTCCCCACACTAATGAACAGTTACCACTTTGGCTAACTTCCTGAGGCCTTGTGGCAAAGTACTTTGAGAAATCCAAGGAACTGTAATCCATTCTTTAAAAATGTATGCCATGCCAAGGACCCAATAGATGGATCCTGATCAAAAGGAGGAAAAATGAGGAACAGAACTTCAAATTTTCATGGAAACCAGATTTACTGGAGCCATTGAGACTGGGTGATTCCCCTAACTGATTGCCTGGAAACAATTTTTAAACGTTGGACAGAAACTGTCCCACAAAGTCATTTTTAAACTAAACAACAGTTTAGCTCAATTAATAAAGAATGTTTCCTTGAGCATTGAGCTCTTTTTTAAAGAGTTATCTATATGAGATCAAATTGACAACAGTAATCCTAAAGATAGTGAGAATGGTAACACAATGTAACCTTTGTCATTGGGCTGCACATGTAAGAACTGTTAAAACAGTGTATGTTTTATTGTGTATATTTCCACCAAAAATTTAAAAAAAAAAATTTTAAATATATGCCATGCCTAAATTAGTATATTTTAAATGTGAATTGCAAGTATTTTTAAGGTTGCAAATGGATTGAAAGAATAGCATCTTGGGCAGGCTATATCAGTACAGTAAACAAGAAAGATAATTGTTACTTCCGGGCAACATGGCGCTATAGTCAGAAGCACCTCGCCGTCCCTCTGCAGCAAAGATCAGAAAAACTAAGTCAAACAGAGTCACACGGCAATCCTGAAACCCTAAGCATCAAATAAATACATGAAGAACTCAGCCAAGCACTGAATGGAATAAGAAGCTGACCGAGAACAGAGAGCGAGGAAATATACATGCAGAGGTCCCCTATCAGCTACTACAGCATGTATCTGCCATCTTGGACTCCTATCGGAGATCAGTGAATAGGGGGTACAAGAAAGCAGCTTCACGGAGCTTCCAGCAGGAGATGGAACAACGAGTAACCAACAATATAGGCTTTCCCACTGCCTACCCTTTTTCACCCTCACTTAGCCTCCTCTGCCTCCTGCAGCCACCGTCTCTTGGCCGGGAAGCACCAGCTTCACCCCTGTGTTACTTGGATTCTACCCGCGTGCACTGGTCAGCTCCCTGAGTGCCGTTTGTTGGCTGCTGGTGTTGCTTTTTTCCGCTTCTTTAGAGTTCTTCCTTACCTCTTACCACCTCCCACTCCTTTCTCTCAAATACCTGGCTCCGTGCACCATTTTTCCTTCTTCCTGAAAGACTGCGAAACACCGCTCCACTGTGAAACACCGCTCGACTGTGAAACTGCTTCCTGGCCTGTGCTGCCACGCTGGTGGGACCCCCAAGGCTTTTTTGTTTGTTTGTTTGCTCTGATTTGTTCTGTTTTGATTTGTTTTCTTTTTCTTTTATCGGCTTGGGAGCCCCTTCTAGCTGGGCAGTACTGTGCAGCTTGGGAGCTACTCCCTTACTCTGTGCACACACACATCCCTGGGGGCATTTCTTTCTTCTTTTTTTTTTTTTTTTGTTTGTTTCTTTGCTTTGTTTTCTTCTCTCTCTTATTCTCTTTTTGTCTTTCTTCATTTCCAGTTTCTCAGTTTATTCATTTTCTTCTTTTACCCTTTCTTTTTTTCATTTTTGTTTTTCCCCATTTCTCAGCTTCTCATCTCTCCACTCCAATAGCAAGCTCCCTTAGCACTCTTTTTTCTTTTTTTTTTTTTACTTGTACTTTAGGTGAAGGCTTACAGAAGAAATAGTTTCTCATGAAACAGAAGTACATGTTGTTTTATGAC
>NW_004444127.1:3592024-3593146 GCF_000243295.1 Trichechus manatus latirostris | reverse complement strand
ATTGTTGTTCTTTCTCGTTGCATAGTACTCCATTGTGTGTATGTACCATAGTTTGTTTATCCATTCATCTGTTGATGGGCATCTAGGTTGTCTCCATCGTTTTGCTATTGTGAACAATGCTGCCATGATTAGAACTCTTTTTTGTTTGTATGTTTTTGGCTCCTGTTTCTCTCTCCTCTCTCTCATCTTTCCCATACCCATATTAGCTCCATACATCACACACTTTCCTGCCTACCTGCACCGTGTGCTGAACATCACACTCCCAAGAAGCACAGGCATGGCCTACTGAAACTTGCCCCGCACTGATTCCCGGTCCGCACTGTCAGCCCTGGTACGTGCCACAAACAACCCATCCCAGCAACTCCCCTTCAGCTAGACCTTCCCTGCTGTACCATACCTGAGTAACTGACCCTGCCCATTGGAGAAGGAGGTGAAAAGTATCGTGCCCACAGACGAACAACCAACAAAGAACGCAGAGCCTGCCTGCTCAGACATAACCAAATAAAACAAAAAAGCAGAATGAAACAAACAAACCTACAATCAGTAAACAAGGAAAATAACCACTGAATGCCCTGAAGACAACAGACAATATCAAAACATTTACAAAAAAAGGGCAGGATGGTTCCAGTGGGCATCCAAAATAAAACATCAGATGACCTTCCAGTAGAAGAAAAGACACTAGGCCTAAGTGACAGGGAATTCAAATCTCTAATAATCAGAATTATCCAAGAATTCAAGCAAAAAGCAGACAAAAATGAGGAAAAAATAGACAAATTCATGGAAAATACAGACAAAAAACAGAAGAATTCAAGAAAATAATACAGGAACAAAATGATAAAATAAATTCACAACTAGAAATCATACAAAAACAACAATTAGAAATCTGAAAGATAAACAACAAGATTTCATAAACAGACAGTGTCACAGAAGGGCTGAGGAGCAGGTTTGAAACAATAGAAGATAGGATCAGTGAAATTAAAGACAAACACTTGGATACAACTCTGAGGAAAAATCAGAAAAAGAACAAAGAAAAATGAAGAAACCCTGAGAATTATGTGGGATACAATCAAAAGCAAAAATCCATGCATGACAGAAGTTCCAGAACAGGGGGAGAAAACAGAA